>NC_091557.1:7246138-7278638 GCF_042767895.1 Penaeus vannamei | reverse complement strand
GCTAAATGGATAATATTGAAAAGGGTTAATAAGCAGGCAAGAAAGCTAAGGCAACGAAGAATGCAAATGGAATACGGACACGCACACCCATGCGCTTCGCCCACCCCCTTGCACCCCCTCCCTCCTTCCCCCCCTACACAAAAACTTCTCCAAAACAGAACGATTAATCTTCCTGTCCCGCTGTGTCCCTCGTGACCCCTGACCCCTGGCCAGCCTCGAATCTTCCTCCCCGACGGCGATGACCCTTCGCCCCAACCCAGATCTCGCACCTGGGAGACGCGCCGCCGCACCTGTGCCTCGTTCCTCAAGCAGTCATGCATCGATCGCTTCCTATTCTTCTCCCTTGTCTATCGCCATTATCACTGTTGCTGCTTTTAGTCATCAATATTTTCATTATTATCAACACAAATTATAATTATTCTATTATCAGTACCAGTAGTAATACCAACAGTTATGATCATGACCATCATTATCATCATCGTTATGATCATCATCATCATTCCTATTACAAGTACTACTACTACTACTACCACCGCCCTCCTCCCCTCAGCAAGGCAGGAGAGGAACCCAAGGATCCTGTTAACTCGAGTGGACAGCCAGCCCACACCCGGCGCTAACTTCCCCGGCCAACTGCGGTGCGGACGGCCGATCTGCGGACCTGCAGCGAGGGAGGCGGACTTGTCATTTGCATTCTGGTTATCTGATCGCGCAAGAAACCGGCTTGGACCAAAAAGATTACGTCATCGCTGGCCGAACCCATCGGCATGTTTCATACCGATGATGTATACCTGTACGTGTAGTGTTAGCGAGCGAGCGAGTCTAAGCCAGCGACTGAGAACTAGCGTCGAAAACGTTTCAGTAAATCAAAAATAAAAATAAATAAATAAATAAAAAATCTCCATGAGTTACAGTACCAAAATACCGACATCGTCAGAGTAGGAAAAAAAATCTGATTGACATTTATTAGCGCAGGCCCTCCATAAAAGTATCACAGCATTTACCCGTCACAATGTCCCATTTTCTCCCCATCGCGAGCTACGTATCCTCGAAACGCTTTTCAATTACGAAAAAAAATAATAAACGTGATTCCAGTAAGAGTTAACTCACATCTGCATTAAACACAATTACCCCTAAAAAAAGTTGCAACATATTCCACTTCCCGGAAATTATATATTACCGGACTTCCCCTCAGGGAGATTTCACAGCACACAAGCAACACACACAATGCAGACACATCGGAACGAAAAAAATACATGTGCTCAGACTGATAAATAGATAGATAGATAGATAGATATGAAGGGAAGGAGGAAAGGAGGGAGAAGGAGAGAGAGAGAGAGAGGAAGAGAGGGAGAGAGAGAGAGAGAGGGACGTAGAGAGAGGGAGAGCGAGAGAGGGACGTAGAGAGAGGGAGAGCGAGAGAGGGAGGGAGAGGGAGAGCGAGATGGTGGGAGAGGGTAGAGAGAGGGGGAAGGGAGAGGAGAGGGAGAGAAGGGAGAAGAGCAAAAAGGAGAGAGGAGAGGGAGAGAGGGAGAGGAGAGGAGAGGGGGGAAGAGCAAAGAGATGGGAGGAGGAGAGGGAGAGAGGGGGTAAGATCAAGAGAGGGAGAGAGGGGAAGAGAGGAGGGAGGGAGGGAGGGAGGAGACTGGAGAGGGAGAGATGGAGGGGGGAGAGATGGAGGAGAGATGGAGAGAGATGGAGAGAGAGGGAGAGAGAGAGAGAGAGAGAGAGAGAGAGAGAGAGAGAGAGAGAGAGAGAGAGAGAGAGAGAGAGAGAGAGAGAGAGAGAGAGAGAGAGAGAGAGAGAGAGAAAGAGAGAGAGAGAGAGAGAGAGAGACTGATTGATTGATTCCTTCCATATGTACGCATGCGCTTACGCATGAGGTAGTATTTGTATGTGCGTATTCAAGCTGAAAACCTCACGAAACATACCAACTTTCCGGCCGGTGGGGAAAAAATAGCCATGATGTATACACGCCAAGCCTACAACGCCAGCGCTTTAAAGGTGAGCTGCTGACATCGGCCTCCCTCCCTCCCTGACTCCCTCCCACTCTCCCCTCCCTTCCTGCGTTCTCTCACCGCTTCCTCTTCCCAGCCCTCTTCCTTTCCCTCCGTTCCCTTCCATCCCTTCTCATTCTTTCCTCTTGATTCTTTCTTCTTATCTACTGTAGTCTCCCATTTCCCCCCTTCGATTTAATTCTCCCTTCCTTTAACCTTCAATCACTCCCTCCCTTCCCATCCTTACCTTCACATTCCCCATCATCCTTCGACCCTTACTCCCTCACTCCCTCCTTCCCTTGGAAAGGAAAATCCCATCCACAGTTTGAGAGCAATGTTGCCATCTGCACTGATTAATGTACGGCCATTGCACCATGATATGGTGAACATGTGGCACCTGTTGTGTTTGAGGTGGATGCGGAGATGGCCCAGATGGTGTGTTATGGTGACCTGTGATACGATGTTCAGAAAGGTTAAGGGTTATGTTCATGTGTATTTACATACACACATGTAAACACAGCCTGCCTGCCCTCCCCCTTCTCTCTCTCTCTCTCTCTCTCTCTCTCTCTCTCTCTCTCTCTCTCTCTCTCTCTCTCTCTCTCTCTCTCTCTCTCTCTCTCTCTCTCTCTCTCTCTCACACACACTCACTCACACACTCACTCACTCACACACTCACACACACACTCACTCACTCACTCACTCACTCACTCACTCACTCACTCACTCACTCACTCACTCACTCACTCACTCTCAACGTGCCCTGGGCGTCAGACAGCAGCGTCGCAGGTGCCAAGGGGATGGGCCGAGGTCCGGATGCTGTCCGATAACATACCGCGGCCTTTACCCCTTCACGTTAGCACACGCGCACGAACTAGAGGCCTGCCACCGTGAGGACCGTAGGGGATGACGAAGGTTTTACTAGCCTTCTATATTAATCTCTTATATTTTGCGTCTTCTCTTTTCACTTCTTACTCTTCGTTTAGGTCGTCTTCTGTTTGTACTTTTTCTTCTCGCTCTCTTTCCATTTATCATAATCATTCCTAAGCACAAGGCTTGTCTTCAGTAGACTTCCCATCGCCTATTTACAAGCGATAAGCCTCAGAAGGAGAAGAGGGGAGGAGACAATAAAAGAGAGGGATGGCAAGAAAAGAAAAGGACACGAGAAGTACAGATAGGAGGAGAGGGAGAGAAGACAAAAAAGGGCGTTGGAGAAGAGGAAAAGAAGAGAAGGGGTATCGAGAGCGGGAGAGAGAGAGAAAAGAATAGGGGAGGAGGGAGAGAGAGATGAAGGACGGAAGGGGGGGGGGGGGGGTTAAGGAGCGCGTGCCACTGATGCCTCCCGCGTGATACGTTAGCGTTCCCGGGGCGCCGTCGAGTGTCCACAACGATCAAAGTTTCATCCCCGAGATCACAGGGCCCGCCGAAGGGGGATCAAAGGCGGGCGCCCCCTCTTGATCAATCACGAAGAAGATGGGAGGAGGACGAAGCTGACAACGGTGTGGAGAAGGACGAGGGAAGAGGGAGGTTGGACGGAAGGGAGAGGGAAGGGAGGAGGAAGGAGACAGATGACCGACCAGTGTAGAGTGTTGATAATAGGAGGAGAAATTGCGCCAGGAAGGGGAGCTCTCCATCTCGTCACGGTGACAAAACACGGGAAGGAGAATGAGGGTAAAGGTGGGGAGGGGAGGGAAGGGGAGGGAATGCACCGGCATGGCGCCATATAGACTCACCTTAAAAACAGCTTGACAAATCGTGATTGCAAAATTTAGAAATGAGCAGAGGTCACCTTGGGGGCACCTTTCAAAATGTTTGGAATCGGGAGAGGCAAGTGCCTAGAGATTCGAATAAATCAAAACTTCCATAGAAATTGACCCACTAATAAGATGTTTATGTCATCCTAAAAGAATGCAAATTTCTGTCTCTGTACCTGTGCCCTTTTGGTTGTCTGCCTGTGTCACTCCGTTACGGAAATCTGCGACATGACATACCGGACCGTTTTAACAAGACAATTATATTCCGTTTTTTTGCTGTCCACGCCACCCTGCGATTGCAATATTATGCTCAACCACATGCCACTGGTAGCGTTACAATAGGATAGGCTAGAGAGGAACAATGCCAAGGAGAGGCAGGCACTGGAGGGGGTGCCCATGTATGAGCGCGTGGATGTGCGAGCGTAAATGCATGGCTCTTGTGAGGAGGTATTGTAACGTGTGCAACATCTGCATAATTCCCGAGGATTTTGGCCAAGACGGCAGGGAGGGAGAGAGGGCAGGCCGCGAGAGAGGCTGGAGGTTTACACAAAGCAACACAAACAACACGCCTCCTCTTTACTCGCGCACATACCTCGGGCCAACCTTGGCGGCATGCATGCACATGCGCGCGCACGCACGAACGCACATCAATCCTGCCACTTGGTTCTTGAGGTCGTGCCCGGCGGAGCATGAGACACGGGCTCCCCAGCGTGAATGCATTACCTGGCGTCGGATGTCCCACCATATATCCTCCACGTCCCGGCAGGCGTGAGTCATGCACGGGGAGAAGGAAACACGTACGGCCGTCGTCATGGCTCCCTACTAGCCGAGAAAGGTCATGACATCGAGCCATGTTTTACGGGCACGTCGCTGCCTACGAGTCACTGCTCCCTCCGCTCCTTCCCTTCCTACCCAGCCCTATGCTATGAGCACGACAAACGAAGGGATTTATGTTCCTGATCATGCTCTGTTTGGGGCTTCCTCGCCGAGCAATTATCATGCGCAGGACCCCTGCTGGCGTTAGTGCAGCGTCCCACGACGCCCCTTATTTGCCCATCAGTTGCAGTCCTTATAACAATGCATCGCACCCACCTGCACAGGCTGCAAGTCCGATGGGTCACTCCTTGCACAATATCGGACAATTGTAAATAACTCCAAAACGTTCCCAGAAACCGGCACTCAACGCCCAAAGAATGACTTGGAAATATGGCCGCGTTTTCTCTCTAAGAACGAAGGAACGTTTTGGAAGTCTCCTAAATCACAGAGCATTTTTTATACCCGCGAGGATGATAGATGGCCGCAAGAATCACCGTGAATCTGGGAGGAAGAGGGAAGGAGGGAGAGGGGGGGGGGGGGTAGGGGGTCCTAGACGCCTGACCAATGGAGGAGCAACAGTGGAGAGGGGGAGGGGAACTTTCGCTCTTTTCCTTGGTCTCCAGATAGTATACGAGACATGGCAGAGCCAGCACCAGCAGCGAAGGACCCCTAAGAATACGCCGCGCCGGGACTCTCTATCCATAATTCATATGGACAACAGGCAGCGTTTGGCTGGTGCCTCCTGGTCGCTTCCTCCGCGTCTTCATCTTCTTTTTCTTTTCGTCTTATTCCTCTTCTTCTTTCTCTTACCCCCCCTCCATTGGAGTGTTTTCATTATTCCTCCTCCTCCCCCTTCTCCGTCTACACGCCAGCGTCCGTCCCTCCTTCCTCTCAGGCCCCCTGCTCCCTTCGCCCTCCTTCCTCCTCCCCGCTCACTTGGGGCTATCGTCGGCGGCGGCAAGGCCCACCGGACGCCCCCAACAAAGGGCTCCCCTCACACCACGATAACCTGTGACCCCCGCGCGCCCCTACAACTTGTTCTCGACGCCACCCTCGATCCTACACAGCTGCACTGGCGACTCACCCATTCACTCACTCACCCAACTATTCACTCACTCCCTCCGACTCTTTCTTCATTCATCCTCTAATTGCCTCTCTTGGATCTCTACTCACGACTACCAGATTATCCCGAAACCAGTTATTCTAATTATTCGCTTTACATGCAATACATACTTTTCCTTCTTTTTTTTCTTCTTCTACAATCTCGCCTTCACCTCTTCTCTGTCCCTCCTCCGTTCCTCCATCTCCCAATTCCTCTCCTGCCGAGCCCCTTCCTTCCCGACCGCAGGATAAACGCGATCGCGAGCACCTATAACAGCAGCATAAAACGCACCCGTAGGCAGACTGATGCTGACGCAGTTTCTGCCGGAGGAAGTCTCGCCTGATCAATGCCGGTGTTAAGAGAATGCCATGAGTACTCCGCCGCCCTCCTCTTCCCTCCCCCTCCTTCCCACCTACTCCTGCCTCCTCTCCTCTTCTCTCCCCCTCCTTCCCACCAACCCCTTCCTCCTCCTCTTCTCTGCCCCTCCTCACCAACCTCTTCCTCCTCCTCTTCTCTCCCCCTCCTTCCCAATAACCCCTTCGTCCTCTTCCTCTTCTCTCCTCCTCCTTCCCACCTACCCCTTCGTCCTTCTCGTCCCTTCCAACACACACCTTCTCAGACATGAATGACACGCGTGCATACAGGCGAACATACATGCCATTACATATATCCACATGCATTTTCTCCTTCATTCATTCTTACAAACATACATACATCCACACATACACACGCACGCACAGGACCACTCACTCCAAGACAATAACACCTCCTGACTGAGCATGAGTCATGAGTAAGCGCTTATGAGTCAATACATTAACGAGGTGAGAGGCTGGTTCAGTCACGCCCACTCTACTTTGGCACCAACATGAAACAATGTAGGTATAACAGTTACTAGGCGCGAGGGATGGAAGGGAGGCGGGAGTGGGACTGGAGGGGCACAGAAAAAAATACAAGAAGAAAAAAAAAGAGAGGAAGAAAAAAAGATGGGAAGAAAAAAGGAGAGAGAAGAAAACGGATGAGAGGGGAAAGGAGATGAAGGGTACAACAGAGAGGAAGGGAGAGAAGAGACAAGAAAAGGACGAAGAGAGGGAGGGTGTAAAAGGGGAAGAAGGAAGAGAGGTCGTTGTGAACAGGAGGGAGGGAGGGAGGAAGGGAGGGACGGAGGGAGGAAGGAAGGAGGAAAAAACGAAAAAAGAAAGAGAGAAAGAAAGAAAGAAAGAGATCCATCTATCTTCCCATGACAGCCTCCCCTTCCCCACAAACCACGAACCCCCCCACAGAACGCACGTCGACTGGAAGAGGACACGTAAAAGTCACGAGTCGGGCCACAAGCAAGAAAAGCTGATGTATTACCCCACATTACGCCGCATTACCCTGCGCTTCTTTGCATCTCATGATAACTGCGGGCAATTTGCCACACTCGCTCCCATGCCCCGTAACTACCCTCACGAGCGAACGATACGCCACACGCATCCGCCACACACGCCCCGTAATCGCACTCAAAAATGAATGCACTCGATTCCGCATAACGAGCAAGAGCGAGCGGGCGGGCCGGCGAGCGCCTGGCCTCGAGAGTGGCACATATGATCACTCATGGTAATTACAACTTCCTGGTAATCTCCTCCTCCACTCACAAGAAGCGCCACTTTATGAGGCACGTCGAGGGATATACGCACATCCGCCGAACACTCACGCCGCTCGTCCGGTTCTGCTTGGGTTACGGCCGCCCCTCGCATCTCGCGGCCCGACTCGTCATCCTCATTCTATCCCATTTTTGTTTGTTCCCGCTCTTGCTCTCGCTGCAGCTGCTTCTCCGTAGCCCGGAAGATACACCTTCAACTCCTATTCGTTTATTTTCCTTTCTCCTTTATTCTAGTTCTTACAGTTATCACTCCTTCCCCACCCCTATTTCCGATACAGGGCTACCCTTTTTCTTTCTTTCTTATCTCCCTCCATCTTTTTCCAATCCGGCGCGGCCATTACCCTTCTGTGTCTTCCCCCTCCCTTCATGTCATTCCGCATCTCCTTCTCCATCTCCTAACACCCCTTCCTCCACCTTCCTCTCTCTTCCACGAACTCCACACCCCGAAATGTTAACAAAGCAAAACGAAAAAAAAAAAAAAATCGGGAAATCAAAATCAATAAACAAAAAACAGGCTGAACCTGAGACAACGAACGCCAACAGACACCCCCAACCCTATCCCGTTCGGAGCCATAGAACGCCACTGACGTGCAAAAATCCCGCATTCCGACCCGAATTCGCCCCTTGTCACGACCGCCCTCCCGCCCCGGTGTGCAAGTCGGTCGTAATGGAAGACCGCTGTAGCTCATCGCCCGACGAGTAGTAGCAGAAGGGACTGGGCAAGTGTGTTAAGCTCGGGGAATTTGCACAGCTTGAGAGAGGAAGGTCGAGGGCGGTGGAGGGGGAGGGGGGGAAGGAGGGAGGTAAGATGGGGGAGAGAGGTAAGAAGGGGGAGAGAGGTAGTGGGAGCGGTGGAGGGAGGAAGGCGAAAGGAAGGAGGAGGGGGAGGGGGGAGGAGGGAAAGGAGAGGGGAGGAGGAAGAAGGGAAGGAGGAGGGAAGGTGGAAAGAGGAATGAGATAGGAGAGGAGGAAGGAGGGGAGGAGGGGAGAAGGGGAGAAGGGAGGGAGGGAAGGAGGAGGGGAAAAGGATTCAAAGGGGGGGGGAGCTGGAAAGGGAAGAACGGGGGCAGAAGAGGGGTGTAAAAACAGAGGAAGCGAAAGGGAGGGAGGGTAAGGTAGTGAAAAAACGCAAAGGGCGAGTAGACGCAAAAGGGGGTAGAGGGAGGAGTACAGATAGGGGAAGAGAGAGAGACATTATGCTCTGGAGGAAGAAGGGATGTATAAAAAAAAGTAACAAAAACAAAAAAGCAGATCTCAGCCACAACTTACCATTCATCTGCATCTTCGAGGGAGGCCAGGGGAGAGGGGAGGTGGTGGGAGAAGGGTGGAGGGAGAGGAGGGATGGGCGAGAGTCGAGGAAATGAGAAGTCAGTTCGCCTACATAGGAAAGATAACCCGATAAGGCACCATTGTGTCACAGGGAAAATAGCCACCGGCAAACTTGGATCAGC
Source organism: Penaeus vannamei (assembly GCF_042767895.1). Classification (NCBI taxonomy): domain Eukaryota; kingdom Metazoa; phylum Arthropoda; class Malacostraca; order Decapoda; family Penaeidae; genus Penaeus; species Penaeus vannamei. Next base: position 7,269,882 of record NC_091557.1, on the reverse strand, counting down.
ACAGAAAAAAACATTGCGATTGCGATAACAGAAGCGATAAATGGGATAAATAATCGTCACTTTTAACCTCCTCACCATCATCCTTATCACCATCATCGAGAGATCACGTAGACGGACCCTGGAAGCCGCAACACGCCCCCCGTCCCGAACGCCAGCCAACCCTTAGCGTTAGCAGTCTACCGTAGCCAAGGTTATCCCAAGCAATCTCACACATCCCACCCCACCCCTCCCACCCCCACCCTACCCCTCTCCCTCCTCTATCCGCGAACCCTCCCCCCCTAGCCTCAGCAACACACACCCCTTCTCCCCCCCACCCTTCCCCTTCCCGGACGTCATCGCCGCCGCCCCCGTCTTCCCTGCATGACTGCATCGAAAACCACATTCTGGCCTGCATAATTCCGCCCCGTCGAGGTCGTGTCACACCGTGCCACGGCGTGCCAACCTTGCAGTGGGAGTAGGGTTGGGGGGGGGGTCGTCATGAAGGGAGGGCGCGGCACTTCTGTACGCCCTGTCGACCAACCTTACCACATATCAAGCATAAACACGCACACGTACACACACTTACGCACATGTACTTCTCGGCATACGTCACGCACGCAAAAACACACACATCAAGAACACGCGTTACCTCTCCTCCCCCTATCCTTCTCCCCCCCCCCACCTCCCCTATCCCCTCCCCCCACCCACACACCTTGTTCCTGACAACCTGGCCACGCGACTCCCCCACAAGCTAAACTCACCACGTTCCTGCGACATCCCCGCCCACATGCCTGCCTGCTTCCTGGATGGCCTGCTTGCTTGTTCGTGCCACCCTGCCTTGCTTGCTTGTTTATTCTGCCCTGCCTTGCTTGCTTATTCTGCCCTGCCTTGCTTGCTTACTTCTGCCCTACCTTGCTTGCTTGTTTATTCTGCCCTGCCTTGCTTGCTTGTTTATTCTACCTTGCCTTTCTTGCTTGTTCATTCTACCCTACCTTGCTTGTTCCTTCTACCCAGCCTTGCATGCTTGTTCATTCTACCCTGCCTTTGTTGCTTGCTTGTCCTATCCTGCCTTGCTTGCTTGTTCATTCTACTTTGCCTTGCTTACTGTCAGCTTGTCTTAATACTTACCACCACCCCCTTCCCCATCCAGGCCCTTGTTCCACGTTCATCTGCATATCAGCCCATGAAACAAGGCATGTGGCACAGCACTACAGGCATGTTCACTGAGGCAGCTGATATTCCGCCACGTAATTACGGGGAAGGGAGGAGAGGGGAGAAATGGAGAAAAGGGAGAAGGGGGAATGGAATGGGAGAAGGGGAGAGAAAAGGGAGAAGGGGAGAGGAAAGGGAGAAGGGGGAAGAGGAAAGGGAGAAGGGGGAAGAGGAAAGGGAGAAGGGGGAAGAGGAAAGGGAGAAGGGGGAAGAGAGAAGGAAGAAGGGGAAAGAGAGAAGGAAGAAGGCGAAGAGAGGAGGAAGAAGGGGAGAGAAAAGGAAGAGAGGAAGAGAAAGAGCACGGAGTGAGCATGGGATGTAGGAGGTGACTGAGGTTTGGAGAGAGGGAGTTGCGAAAAGGGGTGGGAAACAAGGAAAAATGGGAAATGGGGAAGAACAAGGAAAAACGTACAGAAAAGCGGGCAAGCCAGAGAAAAACGGTGGAAGAGTAGCAGGGGAGTTGGAGATGAGGGGTGAGGAGGGAAGAGGAGGAGTGATGAGGGAAGGGGAGGAGTGAGGAGGGAAGGGGAGGAGTGAGGAGGGAAGGGGAGGCGGGGTGGGGGTTAGGGAGAGGGGAATGCATTCCGAACCCTTAGGCACGACCTTTAGTGTTGGCAACGTCGAGTTCCAAGGGTGAATAACGCGGCCCCAGGTGATAATTAACATCTTGTGAGAAGCATCATTAATATTCATAGACACATGTCCCCCTTGTACACGGCCGCTACCTGGGAGCATACCAGGCGGCCCTACACGACACCGCTCTTTCTTGGCACCACATGGGTAGAGGAACGGAGGAAGGGGTGACAAGGCATTTAAGATGGGGAGCATAAGAGAAAGCAAGAATAATCGCAGCTCAAGACACGAGAGAGAAAGAGGGAGAGCCAGGACGATGAAGTGCCTTCTGTTCTGAAGCTAATTGGTGTCAGGGACAGTAAAAATAAAGTGTCACTTATCGAATAAAAGTTTCAAATTCATGTAAAGTTTGGCAACAGAATGTACGCTACTCAATTATGCACTTAAAACACTTCTTAACCTTTACCATTGACAACTTCAAATATTACAAAAAAGTAATAATCTAAAAACATATTTAAATTAGAACCATGCACGCAAGACAACATTCAACTGCATAGGCCTAATGCATACACTTGACAATATTCAACAGCATATGCCTAATGCATGCACTTGACTAATTCAACTGCATATCTCCACACACACTCCCTCAAAGTTATAATCATTACACTTCTGCGTGTTACAAATCGTACCCGCTTCCACGAAATTCTTTTTTTTTTCCGTCTTTCTTTCTCCTAAAAACGCTTTGATACGTCGTTGCCTGGGAAGTGCCTAAACCCACGCCGAGGCTGGACGACAATGCCAAACTGGGCCGCCATTGGCTGATCTGCGCACAACTTGCCTGCCTCGGTCTTCAGCGGCGACAGAACGTCCAATGTCGTGACGCAACGAGCGAGTCCGTTAGGCGTCTTGATTTGCTTAAAAGCGTAAAACTACGACCGCCCTGGAGGAGAGCGGGAAGCCGAACGCAGTGTGAAAGCACAAGAGAAATGAGTTAGCAAAAAAGGGGAGGGAAGAGAAAGGCGATTTGAAAGCAGAGAGCGTGGCCGGAAGACGCCTCCCCCGAGGGACAAGACCTTCCACCTCGTACCAACACCACTTTAAACATTCGCCACAATTAAACCAAGGAAAATCCCCAACGCATATAACAACCCACGAAACCCCCCGATGAAGCAAGCTCGATTCCGATGAAACGCAAGTCCCTATCGCGATGCCCAACCACAAGCGCCCATGCAAATTACGATGATTACGAGCCCGTGTAAGGAGAGGCACAACCAAAACGCGCTGCATCTCGAAGACGCCATTCGCGTTGCAAGTGAGTATATTAATTAGGGCCTTTTATATCATCGCATGCCCTATCTGAGCGTGGATAATGGACCTCAGAGAGGGGGGGGGGGGGTTGGGGGTGATGAACCGAAGGGAAGGGAGAAGGGGGGGTTGGGGGTGATGGACCGAAAGGAAGGGAGAAGGGGGGGGTGATGAACCGAAGGGAAGGGAGAAGGGGGGGGGTGATGAACCGAAGGGAAGGGAGATGGGGGGGTTGGGGTTTATGAATCGAAAGGAAGGGAGAAGGAGAGGGGGGTTGGGGTATATGAACCGTAGGGAAGGGAGAAGGGGAGGGGGGTGATGAACCGAAGGGAAGGGAGAAGGGGAGGGGGGTTGGGGCTTACGAACCGAAGGGAAGGGAGAAAGGGAGGGTGATGAATCAAAGACAGAAGGGGGTGGGGTACGCCAGAGGTACTCACCGGTCCGCCCCACGCCGGCACTGTGGTGGGCAAGGCACGAAGTCTGGGAATAAAGTAAGGCGGCGGGCGAGAGCTGCTTAGAATGTGGGGGTAGAAGATTAGGGAGAGCAATGGGTGTTCAAAACAGGGGAGGGGAGATAGCGGAGGGTGAAGGATTTCCAACGTAGGGGAAGAGGGGAAGGGAATTAGAGGGAAGAAGGGGAAAGATATCCGAAGAGGGGGTAAGGTGACGGTGGAGAGCGACCGGCAACCGCAATGGAGAGGACGCAATGCCCATTAATTAAATCAACAAACTGCATGCAACAAACACGGCAACCAGTTAGCACAAGGCATCAACTCGCCCTTTCCTCCCTCGCGATTAAATTGCCCAAACCACTAAACACTGAGCGCCGCCAGGGAAATTGATCCCATCCTTACTACGTGATTAAAGGATTTCCAATCAATTTTACTTAACAACAAAAAAATGGATAATGAATATCCACTAGAGTCCTTTAAAGAAGAACTAAAGCACTTCTCTATCAGTGAAATTGATACTATTAAAAGGGTAATGTGAAGGGTAATGTACTGATATTAAACAATTAAAATATTACTCATCGTGTACAAAATATCTATAGGTCAATCTTTGTATGTATAAACAAATATATGAAGGGGAGAAGGGTGTGTATGTGTGCGTCGAAATATTTCTATGTATATGAATATGTACATCAGAATGAGTATATGCGCATGCGTATACGTATGTCTTTGTTTTGTCCGTGTAGGCCTATATGCGTATGTGTATGTGTATGCCTCTGCGTATGTGTATGTGTATATCTGTGTAGGCCTAAATGCGTATGTGTATGCGCATATGTATATGTATACGCATGTGTATTATATGAGTACAAGTACGAATATTTGTATGTATACGAGTAGACGTGTATGTAAGCGTATTGGAGTCTTCAAAAGCCACTCTTCGAGCCCCTGGACCCGGCTAGGTCCAGTTCCCACTGCAACAGGTTCCTGGTCGAGAAAGACGCGAGAAACGGTGCTGTTACAAATTAAGTTCCCTTGGCGGGTCGCGTCCGTCGCTCGAGCGCCGTTCATGAGGTTCTATTCCAGCCAAGAAATACAACCAAGATCAGCCTCCGGAGTCCTGGGTTATCTAGATTAGATCATTCGCTTATAAAAAAATATCACCGGGGTGGTATTTTTGTAATGGTGGCGACCGCATTTCCCAGGGAATTCATTTTACGTTTTTCTTTCTTGCCTATCTTCACTATGCGTTATCTGTCTTGTTTCTCAATCTAACAAAGGCATAATTGTCTTAATCTGCAGCAAATATATTTTCCAATTCCATGACAGAAACCTATTTCTCAAATCTAATAACTGATACAGAAAAATACGGATTGCGTATATATAGCAAGTTAACAATGACCGATGCCGCCATGCCACCTACCTAGGTGTCACCCTTGGATAGAGATATCAAGTGGCGTGGTGTTAAAAATAACACGCATGTGTCTTGGCAGATAGGCCTAACATAACCCTAGACTAGCCTTGTTCCCATCCCGGGCATAGTCCAAAACTGGGCAGAGACCCTAAACCAACCTAAGTGAAATAAAAAAGAAAAGAAAAATCGAAGGAAAAAAAAACATGGCACTCTAGAGGCGGGTAGAAACACATCCAATTTTAGACATTTTCGTTTACAGAGAAGATAACCATTAATGCCCCGGGCACTAAATAAGGCAAGCAGGATACAGACAAAAGGGAGGGAGGGGGAGGGGAGCTGCATCACGGTGTGAGGTCCTTGAAGATCAAGCATGGGTGGGTGGGGGGCAGGGCAGTGGGCGGGGAACAAGGGCGTGACAGGCACTGTGCAACGTTGCCCACAACCACAAACTATCACTAAAATTACATACTGCGACCCCCTTCTGCCGGGGCTTGTTTTTGCATCTTCGCGGCGCGCTCGCGGATTCCCCTTGTACAATTTACGTCTCGGCTCTACCTTAATTATGGTGACAGAGTGGGAGATGGCGTGTGTTTTTGCCACCCCCTCTACCCCCACTTCCCGTCGTCCCCTATCTCATCCTGCGTCCATCCTGTCCATCTTGGAGGGAGGGGAGGGAGAGAGGGAGAGAGGGAGAGAGGGAGAGAGGGTGAGAGGGAGAGAGGGAGGGAGGGAGGGAGGGAGGGAGGGAGAGAGAGAGAGAGAGAGAGAGAGAGAGAGAGAGAGAGAGAGAGAGAGAGAGAGAGAGAGAGAGAGAGAGAGAGAGAGAGAGAGAGAGAGAGGGAGGGGGGGGGGATTGGTTGAAGGTGAGGGAGTGAGAATGGGAATGGGTATGGCTATGAGCACGGGTGAGGGTGAGTGTGGAATAAGGAAAAGAGTGAGAGTTACAGTGAGGGAGAGGGAGAGGAAGAAGCACAGAGACGGCATCCAGATAGAGCTGGAGAGAACACGACACGCAGCGTGCACCCTCCCCGTCGGCGGATGTTTACAAGTGGCGCGTGACACCTTACTCCTGACCCGCCCGTGTCCAAGGTTATCGCAGCTACCTTTCGGGCTCACCCTCGCTAGGCTGCCGACTTCACACGCCCTTCTCCTCCCGAGTCGTCGATGCGTGTCCGATGCTCGTCTCCAAGGTGCGCATCGATGAACCTACAATGCAAGCATCGACTGACAACGACATTCGTGCGATAAGGGGCAAATTCAAAGACAATCAGTCGGCCCACGAGCCAGGGAATGCCTCGCCCCCGCCCCCTTTGCTGCCAAACAAGACGCCGACGCAGCCTCGCCCAACAATCAGGTGTAAGCGAGCATTTAATCTCGGGCAGGAAGCCTTTCCCCCTCCTCCATCCCCTCACGCTCCCCTGTCTCAGAATTATGCTTGCGCACACCAGCACACCTGGCCCGTGACCTGGCCATCACTACCACGCCCTGACGTCAGCATGGAGGTGTCAGCCCCCACCCCTCTTGGCGTGGCTTGGAGATGAGATCAGCGCTGGAACCTTCGAGGGCTTTCTTGTGCTGCTTCATGCACTTTCGTCTCGCCCGGGCTCGGGTTTCGCCTTGTTTTGTTTGTCAAACATGTCGCCCTGGAATGCACCTTGCCATGTTTACGGCCACACAAGTTTGTTCAACTCAGGCCTGCATGGGCGAGTTTCCCCATACACTAAACGCTACGCTCTGGCCTCTCCCTCTAGCCACCCTCACGCATCCCTCCCCCTCCTGACCCCTGTGCCACCTACAGGCACCTGACTCTGCCCCGCCATGCACAATCACCTGTATCAAAAGCACGCCTGATGTCATTCACCTCAGAACTAAGACTTGGGTCTGAAGAAGGATTCGGGATATGATGTCAAGAGGTCTACTAAGGTGAGATATTGGCACATGATCATTGAGCCAATGTCGCTGGTGACATGGAATGTCCCCTGTAGTTTTGTTTCTTTTTTTCTTGCGAAACGAGTTTACATATAGATGACTTCCCAAGTGTTCAGTCACCAGGGAGTCAACTCCTTGAATGCTATTAATATAGATACTTTTATCACCATTGATATGATTATGATGATGCTACCAACAATATTAGCAAGAATACAATTGATAGTATTTAGGCGAAGGAAAAGGCTGAACAGATGAGAGGTAGGACTAGCAATCGATTCATCGGTCGATCACCTGTAAACACAAAAAATAAGCTAAAATCAAATGGCATTACGTACATGCCACCTCGTCGACAGTGGCCTAACATTCTTTCTGTCTCTGCCCCCTCCTATTCTGCGTTGAATTTATTCGGCCCTGTTTCTCCTCCCCGTTCGTTATCAGCTCGGCAGACTCCAAACTCCATTCACCACTGCAGCACAAGCCAGTTCCAAATCATAATCACTCATCTCAGTTTCTCGAAACTTTAGTTCGTGCGGAACTAAGCCACGCTTCACTCCACCTCGCTTCCGACAGGAAAATCTCTTGACACTCCTCACAACATGCAACAAACAGACATCGCGGGAAGGAAGGCAGGAGGATGGAGCTCATAAGAAGGGGAGGGGGCGACAGGATAGGGAGTCACAGGGGAGCGAGTGACGGGGGAGGGGAGGCCGGGGAGGGAGTGATAGAGGAGAGGCCCAGAGCCAGAGCGGTCTGCGAGCGCCAGATTGGCATCTCAGCCAGTCACTCATCCGCAGTTTGTTTTCTCTGGTAACGAGGAGCCCAAACCGACCTATCACGGGCCTTTCGCCACCTCGTTACCACGCTATCGAAACCTGGCTTCTCGCTCTCGTTTACACTCGGCTCTCTAATAAGAAGGCCTCCCCGCCTTTCGAGCGCCGGCAAGCCGCCCGGATGACGAGCGCCTTGACCCGCCCGACATGTGAAACGTCTAATTCTTCATCTGCACGTCAGATGGACAGCATCCTGTGCGTAACGTGCCAGGCTCTCACGCGCACGACTAGTGGCCGGCTGGGTCTCAAGTGAGTGGCACTTGCCTGTCAGTCTTCAGGAATTAACTAGTGGCACTCAACTGCTGCCTAGAGCACACCCACGGCATCCTGGCACTTAAAACACAAACAGCCCACGCACGGCGCCTCGCCCTCTCCCTGCCTTTCCTCGGCGCTGGGTCATGCATTAGGCATCGTTTCCGGTGCGAGCTGCACTGCTAGTTGTGCATGCCCCTGAGCCTACGCTGGGAGGAAGCGCTTCGGTGTTGCGGGCGAGGAAAGAAAATAAGTTGGATGCAGACATTATTTTCTTTCTTCGTAATATGAAGATGCCCCACGGCAGTATATGCGTAATTTTATCACAACTACTAGCAAGCGTTGTATGGGTTCCGAATCAATACAAATACGATTCGAATCCAAAATCTCCTACGTGTGGCAACAAAACGTTATCCCGAAATGTCAGCCTGTTAGCTGGCGTAGTTCTCCGGGCGAAGCATCAACGAGACGACATACCGCCGAAGCCAAGTCTCCCAGCCAAGGCCGATCAGCACCAACGACACGACGACGCAGCGTGAAACCCACGGGCGTCCGCGCATCAGGTGCTCGTTCGCGGTGATGTAGTGTCCCGTCATTTTCTTTCCCAAACATTTCCCACAATGCCCAACCATGAATCTCATTTTATCGCCCTTCGACTACATAAATTCATCGTTTCAACCCCCCCCCCCCCCCTTACAACCACCATCAAAGCGCGGCATATATCACACGGCCCCTCATTCACACCCCCGGAACGATGATATTCTGATATAAAATACGACAAAACAAGCCATCGGACTAAGAGGACCCTAGCTGGGGGACGAACACACAAAACACTGACACTCGAGCCAATAGCCCAAACCCCAAAATACAAACCCCGGGAAACGACACAAACCCCTCGAGCCAACGCCTACACTCCCAAGCTAAACCTCGACCGCGCAATTCCTCGAGAGAGCGTGCATGACACCAGCGGAGTCTCCTCGAGCCAGTGACCCCCGCCTGGCGCGCGCTGACGGGGCAATACCCAAGGGAGTCGTGCCGCCTCGTCTCGTATTCCAGCCGAGTTGTAACCGGATCGTGGACGACATGAGCAATCCAGGAGGACAGAGCGACGGGGGCGAGAAGTGAAGTGAGCTGGGATAAGATGAGGGGTGGAGGAGGAGGAGGAGAGTAGGAAAGTAATGAAGAAGGGAGGCGAGTACAGGATATGCGAAGTGAAAGGAGAAGGAGCGGAGAGCAGGAATTGGAGAGGCGGACAGGAGCGAAAAGGCGCGGGGAGAGGCGCCCCCTCGAGATACAGCGCGATCATGGCAAGGTCACTTGCCCTTGAAAGGTAAGCCAGGGGAGTGAGGGGGGGGAGAGGGGAAGGGAGAAGGGGGAAGAAGGAGGAGAAAGAAGAAGAGAAGGACGAAGAGGAGGAGGGGGAAGAGGAGGACGACGACAACGACGACAGCGAACACCCAAAACAGAGAGAGGACGGCAATGGCCTTGTAGACACAGCCAGCCCATCCTCCAGTCATCGCGTGTTGACATTCACGCGGCGACACATCCCAAGCGCGTATCTCGCCCTCTCGCAAACCGAGGCGGACGATGCACCGGGCCGATCGCCATCCCCCGGGGGCCATTCCTGCACGAGGATCACTGCGCAGGAGCAGCGGGGAAGATAGGATATTATGAACCGGCCCTTTCTCCCTCCCATCCCTCCGTCCCCTCGGTCCCCACCTAGCCCCTAGCCCCTGCTCTCGACACGCTGCAACAACAGGCCGTTCACGCTCACTAAGATCTTTGCTCTGCACGCCGCACATTATCTTTTCACCCCTCTCTCTATCTACGAAATACCTCCGTGCTTCAAGGCGATTACGTTATCGAAGCGAGGCGACTGCCATGTGGGTCACCAGGTGAAAATAGTTATTAATACCGTGATCCATACATTCTCTCTCTTTCTCTTTCTTTCTTTCTCTCTCTCTTTACTCCCTCCATTCCTCCTTCTATCCCTCTCTCTCTCTCCTTATGTCCCTTCCCTCCTCCCTGCCTTTCTCCTTCTCTACCTTCCTCCCTCCTTCCCTTTCTTCTTCTCTCTTCTCCCTCCCTCCTTCTCTCCTTCCTTCCCGACCTCCCTTCCTCTCTTCTCTCCTTCCTTCCCTCCCTTCTTCACTCCTTCCCTCCCTTCTTCACTCCCCCCCTCCTTCTCTCATCTACTTATTACTCCTCTCCTCCTCTTCTTTTCAACCATCCCTGCGCCCACTTTTACCGCAATGCCAAGGCTATCTGATAACGCCTGCCAATATTCGCAAAAGGCAATACCTTTGTCATTCTTATCCTGCGCCCTAACAAAACGTGGTGACGGCATACGGGTGACGTCATGAGGATCCCCGACGCGAACTAGATGAAGGCAAAACGTGAGAGGAATAGCGAATCACTGTTATCAACTACAAAATAAAAGTTTTATCATGACCACATATTTCCAATAGCTGTGCACCGTGGCCTGTTGCCAAGCTGATGGGACTTGCTCTGAGAGAGAGAGAGAGAGAGAGAGAGAGAGAGAGAGAGAGAGAGAGAGAGAGAGAGAGAGAGAGAGAGAGAGAGAGACAGAGAGAGAGAGAGAGAGTATGTGTGTGTGTGTGTGTAAGTGAGAGTTAGAGAGATACAAATGAGAGAGAGAGAGAGAGAGAGAGAGAGAGAGAGAGAGAGAGAGAGAGAGAGAGAGAGAGAGAGAGAGAGAGAGAGAGAGAGAGAGAGAGAGAGAGAGAGTATGTGTGTGTGTGTGTGTAAGTGAGAGTTAGAGAGATACAAAATGAGAGAGAGAGAGAGAGAGAGAGAGAGAGAGAGAGAGAGAGAGAGAGAGAGAGAGAGAGAGAGAGAGAGAGAGAGAGAGAGAGAGAGAGAGAGAGTATGTGTGTGTGTGTGTGTAAGTGAGAGTTAGAGAGATACAAAATGAGAGAGAGAGAGAGAGAGAGAGAGAGAGAGAGAGAGAGAGAGAGAGAGAGAGAGAGAGAGAGAGAGAGAGAGAGAGAGAGAGAGAGAGAGTATGTGTGTGTGTGTGTGTGTGTGTGTAAGTGAGAGTTAGAGAGATACAAAATGAGAGAGAGAGAGAGAGAGAGAGAGAGAGAGAGAGAGAGAGAGAGAGAGAGAGAGAGAGAGAGAGAGAGAGAGAGAGAGTATGTGTGTGTGTGTGTGTGTGTGTAAGTGAGAGTTAGAGAGATACAAATGAGAGAGAGAGAGAGAGAGAGAGAGAGAGAGAGAGAGAGAGAGGAGAGAGAGAGAGAGAGAGAGAGAGAGAGAGAGAGAGAGAGAGAGAGAGAGAGAGAGAGAGAGAGAGAAATAAACGCTTAAGATTTTAAGGTGACCCCTGTCTTAGGATGTCACTGTTGGGCTCAGTCACTGCTATATCGGAATGGTCAAGCAGCGACGGCCGAAGGTAATCACTTCCGATGGGGATCCGCGTCTGATCTTGAAACCATTATATATACACCTTCTATGAATACCATTATCTTCCAGCCAAGCGCCCCCCCCCCTCCCCAAGAGCCAAGACACACCGGCCATGTACCTCCCCCCCCCCCCCCACCCAAGCCACGAGAACGTTCTCCTTTAACAGAGACACTAACTTCGGTTGGCATTCCGAGGAGTTCATCCCTTCCCATCTGCCCCTCCCTGCCCCTCCCTGCCCCTCCCTGCCCTGCCCCACCCTCTCCCGGCGAGGCCCGCGCGCTCTGCCGAAGAGCTAAGACATCAGGTTCTCCTACAACTTATAGGCTTCTCTCTCGCTCTCTGGTCCTTGCGTTCTTTCGTTCTCTTCCTCTTTCTTGCGTATTTCTCTTTTTTATCACCTTTCTCTCTTCCCATTACTCTCCCTCCCTAACTCCTACTTAGGCTACCTACCTATGCAACAACGTCTACATCGCCATCTCTTTCCTTAACCTTCCTCCTACTCCTACCCTTTTACCATCATTTCCTCTCCTTCTCTGTCTCCCCATCTCTACCTGATCCACCTTCATCTCCATCACAATATTCTTCCTTCTCTATCTTTCTCTCTCCCTCCACTCTTCTTCCTTCCCTTCCTTCCCACCCTCCCTCCATCCTCCTCTGCACCTGCCCGCTCCTCCCATCCCTCTCTCCCTACCCACTCACCCCATCCCTCCCTCCCTTCTCTCTCTAACCTCCCGCCCTCCCTCCCCTCTCTTCCAACTCACCCCATCCCTCCCTCCTTCTCCTCTCCTACCTGCCTGCCCTCACCTCCCCTCTCCTCCAACTCCCTCCCTCTCCCTCTCTCTCTCCGTCCCTCCCTCTCTTCCAACTCCCTTCCCTCCCTCCCTCCCTCTCCCTCTCCTTACCCCTCCCCCCTCTCCCTACTCCCCTCGCTCCCCCTGCCCCCCCCCCCACACACACCACCCTGCCACAGCACAGTATTAAGGGAGCATCATCAGCTCCGCCAGCTGGTGAACAGAGTACGCGAGGGCCGTCATCAACGCAGATAACAACTTCCGCTGGACGCCGAGGTTATCGGGCCGACAGTAACGCCGGGCTTGCCTTTCGCGTTCCCTTGCCTGGACGTGCAATACGGTCACCTCTTGCGCCCGTCACGTCTCGTTCGAGCTAGATTTCTCTCTCTCTTAATTCTTTCCCTCCCCCCTTTTCCCTTTTTCTTCTCCTCCCATTTCTCTTCCTCTTCTTCCTCCTCCTCCTCCCCTTTTCATTTTCATTTTCCTTCCCTTCTTTTCTCCTATTACACAAAAATAAATGTATGTTTGCGTGCGTGTGTGTGCGCCTTAGAACACAGCCTACACGAGACAACACAACCAAACAGACCAAAACAAAGGAAACCAAGGAACTGACAATGCCATCCTTGAAAAACGACCCAACCCATTATCCTCAAGGTAATACTCGGCCTTCTGCGAGTTTTCACATTACGGATGTGAATGAAGCCCCACTCAGTGGATGCCAGGCTGATCATAGCACATTGCCTTTGCAACAGGAGCAGCAAGAAAAGTCATCATCATCATCAAGAACACTAATAATAATAATAATAATAATAATAATAATAATAATAATAATAATAATAATAATAACAATAATAATAATAATAATAACAATAATAATAATAATAATAAAGCAAAATTCATAATCATAGTAGTATCAATAATAAAAGCAAAAATTATAATAATAACAATAACAACATTTATAATAATAATAGCAGTAATAATAATATTAATATTAATATTTATATTAATAATAATAATAATATTAATAATAATAATAATAATGAGGAGGAGGAGGCGCTTCAAGCAATTGGCTAACAGAGAGCAATATCGAAAATGTGTTCAAAAATTTCTAAATCTACTTCAGATATGTCAGATCAGATGCTAAGAAGAATAAGGGAGGAAGGGTGGGAGACAAAGATAAGAGGATAAAGCGAAAGAAAAAAGAGAAAGAAAAGCGATAAAATAAGACATACGGCCCGACGAACAATCAAGACAGAGAACGGAAGTATTCCAAAAAAAGAATCAAGAATAGGGGAAGAAAAACGGATAAAACTAACCGAAAGAAATGAGAAGAGAAGAGAACAATAAAAAAAGAAAGGGAATCATTTCAAAGGGACGTGATAACCAGCGCGGGTCGGTTAAACTCTCTATATCAGTGGGCCAGTGTCGACCCCCTCCACACACACACACACACACGCACACACATACACACATACATACACATGTGTTCTATTGATCTCTCCCTCCCAACTCACGCAACAAAGCGGACCAGGTTAATGTGAAACCTCGAAGACCATCTCGCCACGATATACAGACACTTTGCGTTTGGACTGATATAGTAGTGTAACGGTTTTTGAGTTCATATAGTTCTATACATATTTCTCTCCCCACCCCCCTTCCCCCTCCTCCCTCTCTCTCTATTTATCTTTCTATTTCTTTCTCTTCTCTTTCTTTCTCTTTCTCTTTCTCTCTCTCTCTCTATATATATATATGTGTGTGTGTGTGTATAAATGACCATTTCCTATTTGTCTATTCCAATTCTCCACGGTTATCCTCGCCACTATATTTTAATCGTCGTCTGTTTTCTTCCCCTTACTCCTCATTTCTCCTCAATCCGTCCCCTCGCCCCCACGCCCCCTTCGCCCCCACCCCTCCCCCCGAGTCAAACGCGACGACCGGCAAGGCGTCGACGAACAACGAACGGCAGCACGCGGGGCACAAGTCAGCCGGGAAGGAGGACCGAGGGCCACTCGTAAAAGCTCCCACGGAACTGTCCCCCGCACTCGTTTATTGCAGGATATGGGGCCGTCGAGCACATGCACAATGGCCGGGGAGGAAGGACGGGCGAGGGAGGAAGGACGGACACGGAGGAGGGAGGGAGGATACGGAGGGGCGAGAGGGGAAGGAGAGGGAAGAGGGGAAAATAGAAGGGGGAGGGAAAGGGAGAGAGGGAAATAGAGGAGGGAGGGAGGGAAGGGGAAGGATTTCTATAGAGGACTAATATCTGTGTAAAGGAAGGGACGGGAAGGAGATGGGTGGGGGGGAGGGAGAAGAGAGGGGGAACTGGAGGGTGTCAAAGTTCTGTTCCACAAATATACGGATGGAGAGGGATGAGTTGGAGGATGGGGGATGAGGGAAAGTATTCGTGTATACGCACGAGCGTTTACACCTTAATACCTACAGCGAAAGATAACACGGGAAAAAAGATAATAGACCAAAATACTTTTTAAAATCCGGAACTAGTGGAAAGACCTTCCACTCATCCCGCCGCAACCAAGAGCCCGGCCGATCCAGCTGGCGTAAAACCAAGCCAAAGACCCCAAGATCCACACCATCGCCAAGCTATCAAACCTCCCCCCTCCCCCCACCCCCAATCCAACGAGCCGAGTGGCACACCATCCAACTCTCCTTAGCGTCTTATTCATCCGCAAGCAACCGCACCAACCCCCATGTGCAACTCCTGTGCAACTTCACCCGCGCCGCATGCGAAGGGCAACCCGCGAGCCTGATTTCCGCCGCAACGGAATCTGCAACGCAATCGTTACGTCACAGGTAGCGTTGTGCCCGCGTCGCATGGGAAGGTGTCCGTTAAATCCTGTGACATACGTATGCACTCGCACTGACTCCCCCAAGCCGTGGGTGCAGAGCAAGGCAGACCGGATTTCATGGGGTGAATAATTATCCGGCCGTAATTAACATGACAATGCCAATAGAAACAGCAATAGCAATGGTAATCGCGGTGGTCGCTGCCGTTATATTACTCTTGGTTGTAGTTGTAGTCCTAGTAGTAGTAGTAGTAGTATAAGTAGTAGTAGCAGTAGTAGTAGTAGAAGTAGAAGTAGTAGAAGTAGTAGTAGTATAGTATAGTACAGTATAATATAATATAGTATAGTATAGTATAGTATGGTATGGTATGGTATAGTATAGTATAGTATAGTATAACATAGCATAACATAGCATAGTAGTAGTACGGGAGGTGGGGTGGGGGTGGTGTGGGAGGAGAGGTGGAGGGGTGGATAGGTGGAGGTTGTGGTGGTGGTAGTAGTAGTGATGGTGGTGATAGTGGTAGCTGTAATGATGGTGGTATTAGTGGTGATGGAGGTAGCTCTAGTGCTCGTGGTAGCAGTGGTGGCGGTAGCTCTAGTGCTGGTGGTGATGCTAGTCGCTAAGCAGTAGTAAAAGTAAAAGTATTAATAATAATGATAAATAAAACCGACGCAATGATGATAAAAAAATTAATACCACCACCACCACCATCCTCATCATTAGTGTCACCATTACCATGAAAAAATAACTTCTTTCGCAACGGCTAATCCAAGTGCAACACGTAGGTCGTACGTCCTGCTGCAGCGTACACATCCTGCGACACCCGAGCCCTGCCACCCCGCCCCCCTCTCGACTGGTGACACTGACCCCTTTCCTCTATGCCCCCCCCCCCCTCCACCTCTCACCCCCGAAGCGAGTCACACCTGGTGGTCGTCATCGTGATGATGGTGGTGATGATGGTGGTGATGATGACGATGGTGATGATGGTGGTGGTGATGATGATGACGATGGTGATGATGATGATGGAGGTGATTATATAGATTAGAATAATGACAAACAAATATAACACTAATGCCGATTATGCAATGCCGCAGTGGGAGCCAAAATCCCACTCCTCTTCAATGCCCCTCTCTAAGTCCATACTGGGGCAAAGCAGTTAAGATTTTCATGAATTCATAAAATATACAACTTGTGAGTTATATATTTCGAGTTCGAGTCCGTTCCCCTTAACCCCCTCGCGTTCTTAAGTTAGCCTCCTCATCGAAAAAAAATAATTGTCGAGATTGTGACTTTCTAAATGTGTGCCAGCGTTAGCAAGCGCGTGCGAGAAACCCGTGCTTGTTTCCGAAAATATTTTTGGAATCGTGTCAGTCAAACGATGTCCCCGCCAAGTATGCGTGCGTGCGAGAGCGCTAGTTTCAATCTCGGCGTGAGCACAAATGCGTCGCCTGCCCCCTCCCCCCCTCGTCTCCCCTACACCCCGGTGCGCGTTCGTTCGACTGTATGCGGGCAGGTTGCCAGCGTGCCCACCTCATTCGCCCTCCGCCACCCCGTCGGTCGGTCGGTAGGACACCCGGAGCGCCGGACTCGAGGCTGCTACAGTTTGGACGTGTGGTTCTTTCACGGGCACTGCCATGGTCAGCGGAAAAGGGGGGAAGGAGAGGTCGGAGGGAGGGACTGCCCAGCATACAGGATCAGGTGGGGCGGGGGACGAAAGCAAATGAGCACAGGTACACAACCTGGGCGGAAGTGACAGCCAGAAGGGAAAATGGAAAGGCACGCAAACGCACAAATGGTACGCATACATACGCGCTCACTTGCTTAAGGGTGGGTTCTACGCCAAACTTGGCAAGAAAAGTAAGTGACGTTCACGACCCACTTAGAGAGATCCACGGAATGACTAATGAATGACTTGTAGCGGTAGCCATACTTTTTGCACAACAAAATATAAGAGAACATAGTTTCTACACAACAAAATACAAGAGGACACAGTTTCTGCACAACAAAATACAAGAGGACCCTATTTATTTCAACAAGTCAAGAAATTTAGGAGACCTCTTAAACATGTAGAAGTATTCCCATACACGCTTGCAAACCCCAACCCACACACACACGCAAGTGTGATAAAGAAACATAGATTGACAAATAAAGAATCATCATTTAAATAGGCAAGCTACAAATCCTTCCTCCTTCCCGCCTGTTCTAAGAGCGTGGACTACGAATACGACAAATCACCGCTCTCAAAATATTCGACAAGCTACACCATCATTTCTAAATCAACCACGAGAATTTGGGTAGGCCTACAGCCAGCTGTCAAAAGGAAAATTCCGTTTAAGGTATTCGCGCCGAGGACCAACGCCAAGGCAACAAAACCGGCGAAAAGAGTACAAGGATGGGAAGGGAGAGAGAGGAGGGAGGGAGAGAGAGGAGGGAGGGAGAGAGAGGAGGGAGGGAGAGAGAGGAGGGAGGGAGAGAGAGGAGGGAGGGAGAGAGAGGAGGGAGGGAGAGAGAGGAGGGAGGGAGAGAGAGGAGGGAGGGCGGGAGGAAGAGGAGAGAGGGAGGGAGGGAGAGGAGGGAGGGAGGGAGGAGGGAGGGAGGGAGGGAGGGAGGGAGGGAGAGAGAGAGAGAGAGAGAGAGAGAGAGAGAGAGAGAGAGAGAGAGAGAGAGAGAGAGAGAGAGAGAGAGAGAGATGAGAGAGAGAGAGAGATTGAGAGAGAGGGAGGGAGGGAGGGAGGGAGGGAGGGAGGGAGAGAGAGGGAGAGAGGGAGAGAGAGAGAGAGAGAGAGAGAGAGAGAGAGAGAGAGAGAGAGAAAGAAAGAAAAGAGAAAAAGAGAGAGAGAGAGAGAGAGAGTGTGTGTGTGTGTGAGAGAGAGAGAGAGAGAGAGAGAGAGAGAGAGAGAGAGAGAGAGAGAGAGAGAGAGAGAGAGAGAGAGAGAGAGAGAGAGAGAGAGAGAGAGAGAGAGACTAACGCAATGACACCAGCCCTGGCACCGTGGCACCCACCCATACATAAAGAGGGCCTTAACCTGAGCTTCCCCTCCGACCCTAACTAGACCCTCCCCTCCGCCCCCCACCCCCGCCACCCACCCAAGCGAAGGCTCCCCGTCCCAGCGAGTCCTTCGGTGGTAAGCTGAATGTCCAGAAATAGTACTGTTCCCCGTATGGGCACAGCCGGGCGGGCGGGCGACTCGGGGCGCCCCTCCCACACGGAAGAATGCCAACCCAAAGAAACATGTCGTGTAGGCCGGCTGGAGGGTGGCCTAGGCCGCCCGCTCGCCGGTCCGCCTATTCGCCCGCATGCACGCACGCATGTACATACCCCAACTCACACGCACACACCCAAGCCTCAAGGCAACTCTTCTGCAATCAAAACTCGAGGTCTTTCCCCCAGCATCACGCAACATCAAGTTGTTCTTCCTCTCATCCGCGGGTTGCAATGGCGTGAACATGGTGGACGAAGAAATGCGATCCTCACTGTAGCCCAATGCAGAGGTCCATGTCAAAGGCAGTTAAAGGGAGGGAGACTAAAATAGTCCGCAAGGTAAAGCAGGGTGAGCAGCCATCCGTCCTCCGAGCGAACAACCCCTTTCCCCCCCCCCTCTCGCTCTCATTTCCTTCCTTCCTTCCCCTCAGAGCAAGGCACTAAAGGCCTCCTATCCCCATCCCCATCCCACCCCCCATCACCTGCATTCCTCGCATGGCTGGTACTTGAACCGCCGTCAACACGACCCCGCCTGCATCAACACAGCCACTTTCACACCCTCGTTTTATCACCCGGCCTCATCAATCGTCACCTTACACTCAGCCACTCCTTTCCCCTCTCTTCCTATTGCCCCTCTACTCTCCTCTCTCCTCTCACGGTCTTCTCTTCACCGCTACCCTCTCTCATCCCTCTCCCCTTCCCTTCTCCCTTCTCCTCTCTCTTCCCTCTCCCATCGCCAGGAGAAAAGGGGGACAACCGGAAACAAACACACCGCGTCACATTCTCGCCATCCCTGTCCTACTCCCTTCCGGATCCCGCAAGTCACGGCAACGGAGCACAATTTCCGCCCCCCTCGCGCCCACGGTCACGATCGACGGCCGATAAAAATACCTGTCACATTCTCGTCTCTCTGCGACTGACCCCCTCGGGAAGGCACCGAATTACGGGCATGCGTGCGTGCGTAGGCGCAAGCACACGCGCACGCACTTAAGACTTCCTCTTGTTCCTCCTGTATCTCCTCCTCCTCCTCCTGCCTCAATATAGAACAGGGCACTCCACTGTTCTCTCCCGTCTCCGTGCCCACCTTGGTAACGCCGGGTCAGCGTGGCTCTCCTGCCATGTCTCACACGGCTGAGGGCGGGAGGGAGTGGGAGAGAGAGCGAGAAGATGAGGAAGAGAAGGTACAGGGGTAAAGTTATTGGGGGGGGGGGAGAAAGGAAGGGAGGTATGGAAGGGGAAGGGGAAGGGGAAGAGAGAAAGAGAAAGAGAAAGAGAAAGAGAAAGAGAAAGGAGAGAGAGAGAGAGAGAGAGAGAGAGAGAGAGAGAGAGAGACAGACAGAGACAGACAGACAGAGAGAGAGAGAGAGAGAGAGAGAGAGAAAGAGAAAGACAGAGACAGAGGGGATAGAGACCCCCTAGCGCAGTCACGACATGCACCCCACCCTCCGAGTCCCCCCGTGTTCCTTAATAATTGACACGCCAGATACAGATTTTATGGTTTACTGGCAGGTATGGCTCTTGTTACGCTTCCGTGTTCATCTGCCACCGGGGCGGGAGCCGCCGGGCACGGCCACAGGGAGAAGGGGCGGAGAGGCTGCGCATGCCTTTGGATCGCCACGATGTCTGAGCGTCCCCGTGCGTTCATGTGTGCGTGCGTATTTCTGTGAGCTTGCTTATGAGCGTGCGCGCGTGCGTGCGTGCGTGCCCGTCGTGATTAATCCCCCACGCGCCCCATCTGGCATAAACGAGCCCTCGGGCGTTATGAGATCAGAACAAAAACATTCCGACGTTTCCTTCAGGGCGACCGTCGGCAGGACAGAGACAGCATTGTTTTCGTAGCCTCCCGTTAACAAGCCGAGGTGACGCCGCCGCCACGTGACACTCACCTGTACGGCGCGCGATCATTAGGTTCAAGTTTCCGTGCGCCGGGCTCCGTGGCAGGCCGGGCGGAGGCGCTCATTACGCGACTCTCGTCCTTACGCCAGCCCGACTTTCGACTCACAATTCCCCCGACGCCCATCGCCTTCTGGCCGCTCCCTTCGCACCCCGGCGAAGGAAAGGTGAAGTGCTGAAAAACAAACCGCTTTCCCTTTTCTTTCTTTCTATCCACCTCTTTCTTCTCTTCCCCTTCCAATCCTCTCCCCACCGCCAACGGGGAAGCGCCCGCATCAACGCCGGCGGAAAAGACAAGCTCTTAACCTGAGCCACGAGCAGGGAAATCACGGCCGCCGCGTGGGGACCGAGCGACGGGGAAGGCAAGCCTCGCCCGGCGACTGCGGCCGCGTTGACTCCTGACCGCAAGAATGGACGAGGGATACCCGCCCTCCCACCCGGACCGGATCGCCAAGCCCCATTCATGTCCGCTGTTCCCGCTACCAAACACACACACACACGAACGCCGACACAGCCCTCCCCCTTCTTCCTTCCTCCTTGCAACCCTCTCCTGCTTCGCCCCCGGCCACTTCACGCCTCCCCCTCGGCCTCTAGGGAGCGCCCTCTACCCATAAGCTCTTTATCTTCTGCTTCTACTTCTTTGTATCTTATCCATTTTCTCCAATTTCTATTCATTTACCTCTCATCCTTATCCTCCTCCGTCTTCTCCATCACCTTCCTGTTCCTTCCCCATACCGTTCCCTTCTTCCCTTTCTCCTTCTCCCTTCGTCCTGAGCATGGACTAGGCGCACCACGACCCCGGCTATTTACATAGGCCCGTAATTGATCTACCACACAAGGCCTGCCAAAACAGAAACTTCCCCCACCGCGCGAAGAAAGCCAGCCGAGGAGGAGGAGGAGGGCACAGGGAAAGACTATAGACGACGGCGCTGGAGAAGACAGGAGAGGCGGCCCTTCCCCGTGTGCGTTCTCCTCCGAGGCAGTTTATCTTGAATCTCATAGCTCTTAACAGGTTCGTGAGAACGCCCACCTGGAAGCGCGTTACATTTCCACTTCTACCCACCCACCTAGAAGAGTATTATGAGGCCTACTTTGTTTTTTTCTCGAAAACCTTTCCCTTCCCAGCCCCCAGGCCCCGACTCTCACCTAGGTCTATAACATATGCAATAGACAATTTAACGCAAGCTTAAAATAATTACAAACTGCTCCTGCTGGTCCTTAAATGGACACTCCAAACGACGCAACAAAGCTACCGGTTCACACAAATATGGCACGAACCGCAATAATTAGTGTACTCGTTCTCCTTTTAAAATGCGGGGTTGGCAAGTATGCTTTTTCCTGAGGGCATTTCGGGTTTGGACAACATTACTTGATTTTAACAAGAGCTAAGAGATTCTGGCATCGCCTTCTCCCTTCACCCAATACACTCCCATGCCAAAGTTCTGATACAAGAACAATGCAAATCACCTGCCAAAACCGACACAAATGATAATGCATACGACTTGCAATCTTCAGGCAACTATGCAGACCTTGTCCCATAATGACATAACCTTGGTGTATTACACAAGGAACAGACTTTGGACTTGGGTATAAGTCACCTTCCTTATATAGAATCAAACTTGTATGTTGTCATTATTTCTAAAATAGTAATACTCAACAATGCACCACATATTCTCCATATTCTTCTATGAAAAAGACATCATATCGAGAGAAGCCCATACAGAACATTAATCATCACATTATTTAAATCTCACCAGTGCAACAGATTTAATAATCTAAAGATTCTAGTCTACATAAAGCAAATTAGTCCTCCATACATCTATCAATTTTAAGTAAAATGTTTCCATAATAATAACAATAATAGTTTAATGACGATGATGATTATTGACGATGATTGTAATGAAATAATAATAATAATAATAATAATAATAATAATAATAATAATAATAATAATAATAACAACAACAAAAAACAACAACAAACATGATGATGGTAATGAAATAACAACAATATTAAGAACTGTATAATAAACAATAATCTGCAGAAGTCTCATATTCCTATTGAAAACTTCAATCTAAAATTACAGGTATTTCCCTGTGATTCAAGGCAATTCATGGAAAAGTTTCATTATCTACTATTCCCAAGAGATTGATATAAAGAGTCATATGAGTACCTTGGGTTTTTACATTAACAATGGCAGATACAATAAAAGGAAATCCTTAACAAAGAAATTTCCATTTTCTTAAGAAATTCTACAATGCTCACTTCTACAAACCTTTCAATGCATGAAGCAATGTTGACACTTCTATAATAGTACAATGTAATTATGAACTAGGAGGTCACCCTTTATCAGATATGATTACAGTGCATTTCCTTTCTTCCTCTAAGGGACAAATTTTAACAGAGCATGTAGAAGACATGTATATGACACTCAAAAGCCAAAAGAAACTAGTGATTAATTCATAAATATTTATAACTAAATAAAAATAATTACATCATTATAATTTACTTTTCATCATACTACTGATTACTAAGCATGTCATTTTAGAGATCATATATGATGCAGAAACAAAAAACATACCTCTTTTGCTTTCTCTATATAATCTTCTTCCATACAAACATAATTCCAAAATTAACTACAGTGTATGTACTGAAATAGGGTACTCACCATATTCTATGAAGTCTGACACAGTCTTTTCTCGTCGAAGTGATGAGTTGGTGCACTCGTCAAAGAGGACCAGGAGCACGTCCAGGAGGGTCTCCATAGAGTAGCTCTGTCCATCTGACAGGACAGGTCCTGAGAGGAAGAGGTGCTCCAGCTCACGGAGCCGCCGCTCTGAGTGGCTGACATCCATTTCCACGATGCTTCCGTCTCCGACTCCCCCTATTCCTCCTGCTGTGACCACACTCCCACCTCCCCCTCCAGCGTCATCCTGTCCATCACCCATCATTGAAAAAAAGGGGGAAAGGAACTTCCTCCTTTATTCAAGCAAAAGTCTGAACACAATCACGGAAGAACGGATTTCACTTAAGGAGCCATTGAAACTCCCCGAGTTAGAAAACCAGCCAAAGCATTGGTTCTAGTTACTCATCATCACAATAAATGTAATATTTGTTACTACAATACCTCATATCCTCATTCTCCAAGCACCATCCACAAATCAATCAAGTTGACACCAACCATAACATCCCCAAATTAATTTCATTTGCTTTAGATTATCTCCCATTACACAAAATGGCTTAAAATAATTTAATTTCTTCATTTACTGAGCAAAAGGGATTGACGATAAAGGCACATTGAGTAACACTGCTCTTGGGGGGTGATGACAGAGGTTCCCGACTGATCACAAGACCCCCAAAGAAGAGATGTCGTTGAGGTGCAAACACAATTCACCCTTGGTAGAGCTGGGCTGTGGAGAACCACCTCTGGAAAGGAAAAGGAAAATAATCAAATCAATTATTTAACAGGGAATCAAACACTTTCACTACTTCCCATCTTGTATCACAACTCACTTCATATTTCCAAAAAGCAGTGTAATATAAATCATGTGTAATATAAAGTCTGACAATGTTTGAGACAGATCTCATGCTCATGTTGTAATATATGTTTTCATTAATACCATAAAGAATTTCATATACCACATGAGAAAAAATTGAAACCTTGATGGATATCTTCCTGTTATTCAT
>NC_091557.1:7221138-7226138 GCF_042767895.1 Penaeus vannamei | reverse complement strand
CTAATCTAGCTCTCGAATAAAATTAAACTTAAAGTTCAGTACATTAATCATATCACTGCGGGATATTATTTATTGGATAAATACAATAAACCAGAAGTATATTTCAGCACTGAAAAGGGAAAGGAAGAAAAATGGGAAAGAAAATTAGTAAAAAAAGACACATATAATGCATTCATTTCTGCTTTTGTAAAGGATATTATAGTGTCTACAATTATTTACAAGGAGTAATGTATAATAAGTGTAAGATTAAAGTGTTATGGCCCGTGATATCAATTAGATTCTCTTTAGAAATCGATCTTTTATTCATATATATAATTCTATGGTCACGGTTAAAAGATATATGAAAATGATAATAACAATAATGATAATAAGAACAACAATAAAGGTAATAACGATGATGATGATAATAATAATAACAATAACAATAGTATTATCGATAGTAATGATAGCGATGATAATAATGATAATAATAAAATTAATAATAACAATAATGAGAATGATGATAATATAATGACATTAAAGATAATAAGAACATTGATGATAACAATAATAATGATAATAATAATAATAATAATGATAATGATAATAGCCATGATAATGATAATGATTATAATAATGAAAACAATAATATTGATTATAATGATAATGGTAATTATGATAATGATAATAATGATAATAACAATAATGATAATGATAATAATAATAATAATCATAATCATAATAACAGTAATAGTAACAACAATAATGATAATAATAATAATAATAATAATGATAATAATAATAATAATAATAATGATAATAATAATGATAATAATAATAATAATGATAATAATAATAATAGTAATGATAATGATGATAATAACAATAATGATAATAATAATAATAATAATAATAATAATAATAATAATAATAATGATAATAATAATAATGGTAATAATGATAATAATAATGATAATAATGATGATGATGATGATAATAATAATAATAATAATAATAATAATAATGATAATAATGATAATAATGATAATAACAATAATAATAACAATAACAATAACAATGACAATGACAATGACCATAGTAATAATAATAATAATAATAATAATAATAATAATGATAATAATAATAATAATAATAATAATAATAATAATAATAATAATAATAATAATAATAATAATAATAATAATAATAATAATAATAATAGTAATAATAATAATAATAATAATAATAATAAAAAAATAATAATGATGATGATGATAATAATAGTAATAACAATAATAATAATAATATTGATAATGATAATGATAGCAATGATGATAATGATAATAAATGACGATTATGATTATAATGATAATGATTAAGATAATAATAATGTTAGTAATACTAAAAGTAATCATGACATAAACAAAGTAATGATAACTAAATGATGAGGCATTATGATGATCATCATTCTAATGTTAATAGTTATTACTTACACTACTGCTAATGATAAAGATGATAATGAGTGTGATAATGAGTACAATAATGCTGAGCCAAGCTAATGCTGTTATTACTATTAACGCTGAAGAAGTCAGTGATGTTTTCTCAAAATGGCAATAACCACAAAATCAATCATGGTTTTGACGTTACATCAAACGTTTTCCTATCATCGTGTACTTAATAGCAAAATTCATAGAAATATTTTACACAAGTAGTACGCGGCGGGAGAGAAACAGAATTAGGCTCGTGCTGCTTGTATATAAACACTAGAAATGGCGGACGACAACAATACGAAGCCAAGTGAAGTAAACAAAAATGACGATTCCTCCACTGCAGACAAGGAAAATGAACCTGTATTGTTGCCAGACGGCGAAAAGAAACGAGAGGAGAGAGAAGAGAACAAAAATGACGGTGACGATATACAACTGAACATCGGAGAACAGTATATGGTTCGACGGGCAGACGATACATGGCGTAAGTCACTCCCCGTTAGCTTCTTTATAACCTGAGAATCAGTGTTAGATATGAACTTTTATGCAAATTAATGTTCATTTTTAAAAGTATATATTAGTTTGCTACGCGTAATTTTACATTTATTATGGAAAGTGGGAGTGTGGTATTTTACTATACATTTTCTTGAATATTCTATTTCATCTATATGTAGTTGAAACTGGCTCAAGATTTTGTCATTTATGGTGCCTATGCAGTGTAAATATATGAAGTCAAAGCACAGATTAAACGATAGTGGTAATATAGGTTGTGAATATGCAGAAGACACTGATATTAATGATAGTTGATGGACAGCCAATATCAGATGTCCACCTGTCTCCCCCTGTTACTGGTTTGGGGGACAGGAAGGGTATTGGGATTTACGTGGGATCGGGGAGGCAAGATCTATAAAATACACTTGATTTCTGCTTTCATGCTCAATGAAATGTATACTAAATAATTTACCATCAAATTATAAATACTTACAATTATCCCTATAGGCCTATATTGCTTACATACTGCTATTGGCCCTCACTGTAGCAAACTACAGTGAAAAGAAATCAGCATAACCATCAGTAAAATCGAAAGAGACTGATGGAAAGTTTTATTCGAAAGTTGCCTTAGTTTCCTATAAAAAAAAAAAAAAAAGAGAGAAAGAGAAAAAATCCTGTCTTCAGATTTTCTAAAATTTTGAGATCGGGATTGAAAAAATGAATCCGTCAATTTCTGCGCATTTTCAATAGCTTTCAAATATTAACAGCAAAATTTAAAGGGGTTAAGAACTGTTCTCGAATAGCAATACTGAAGGTCAGATTTTTTTCCTTTAATTTTTTTAAATGCTAGTTGCAAAAAAATGAAGAATTCTATATTTTGGAATATGACCCCAAAGTGAGTAATAGGCCATGGGCAGTTTCTGCAGATTTCCATTAGCTTTCCAGTGTTTGAGGATAGTGGTACAGAAGCTCGAAAGCATGAAAAATCTTGCCTGGCTTTCTGTGTGGCCTCAAGACCAAGTGGTGACTAAAGTATTCTTAACAAATGACTTATGTTTGTTTATTTTTTGAGATGGAAGCTTATATAATGATATCTACCACATTTATAATGAAAAACACATGAAAAATTGTTTGGTGATTTTTTGATTTCTTTTTTTTTCATCAGAAAATCCTCACATTGGTAGGAATTTCTAATTGTAACACATTCTCATCCTCCCATGAATTATTTCAGTAGGCAATGTTAAAATGCAATGTTTCATTTTCACTCCAGTAGGCGATAAATACATCTGTGTAAAAATTGCTGATATCGAGAGCTACCTAGGATTCACGGACCCCATCACAACTGAGTTTTATATTGATTTGGCTAATTCTACATTCCTATATGAGTGTGAAAATGGGTTTAACATATTACACAAACCCAACCAACCCAGACCCAACTACGCCCACCAAACTTAACCTCAGGAGAGTACTTATTGTTAAAAAAAGATGTCTTTTTGCAGAGGCAGCAGAAATCATCCAAAGAAGATACAATGATGTTGAGATGCAAAATGAATACTACGTTCACTACGATGGACTCAATCGTCGACTGGATGAATGGGTGACTAAAGAGAGGTAAGGGCATGGAAATCTGGCTCTAAGTCAGTTGATAAATTTCCTTTTCTTTCTTTATTTAATTAAAGTATATTAATAAAAGTAAAGTGGTATATTTCAATTACTTAGAAATGCTTTTTGGCACGTAGCAGAAGATGAGAATTATATTAGCTATTTCTTTTTCAACATTTTGTGTTATTAAATATTCTATGTAAATTATAAGTGGCCTCTCCCATATCCATTTAAATTGTGATGTATTTGGGGATGGAGGGTTGAGGAGTTCCTACCATGCTTATGCTTATATTATCTCCTTGTTTCCGGACTCTTCATTGCTTGCACATGGGCTAAAATATGGGTATTAAGCTTACTTGACCAGTCACTCTGATGGGTGTGCAGCTTGTAGGCTGGGTGCACATAAACACAAACACTTGTGCGGTGATTTGCTTTATACAGATAGGAATAGACTGCTTTCCTTTCACAGACTCTGTATCATCTCTTGAGGTAGTCCATAACTCAGGGCAATAATGATAGTTATTTGTAAAATGTTTGTTATTTGTGTCATATTTTAATTTTCTCCATAATATTCAATTTTCTGTAATGCAATTTGCGTTGCTGGTCACAGCGGACTGGAATAGGATGAAGAGCATGAAAATAGCTAATCCCAAGAACTGGCATTCTTACAGTCATGGCTCATGGATGGTACATACCACACTCTGTTATTGATTGAAATCATGCAAGAGCCACTTTTTTATACCCACTGAGTCAAATCACCCTCCAAGAGCTTTGTGCACTTGTAGTGAGCCATTCCTTCACACCAGCTTTCAGCCAAAATTCTCATGATTGGAAGTTCCCGTCATTCTAGCCCTTTGCCAAATTTTCCTGTGACAGCATGTTCATGTCATCCACCCCACGTGCCACATCATAGGATCCAGATCATCGCTTCTCCCTAAAGCTGGTGCTCTTCCAGTCATGGCTCTTGGATGGTACATACTATGCTTGTTTATTGATGGAAATAATGGAGAAGCCCCTTATTAAAAATCCACTAAGTCTAAGCCCCCTTCAAGAGCTTTGTGCACTTGTGGCGAGCCATTCCTGTCATCCCGGCCTTTAAATGAAATATCTCAGGACAGCAAGGTCCTGATTTGCCAACAGTGCCCAACATTGTGGCAGAGTTAGGCCACAGCAACTTTTTTTCTTGAATAGCGAGCAAGTCTGGTGATAATGAAATGTCGGCGGGAGAGAGAGAGAGAAAAAAAAAATCCCTAGAACCAAAAGATCCAAGTACAATTCTTTCTTACTAGAAGTCTTCAAGGAGTTGAATGAAAACAGACAAAAATTCTTTCAACCAGAATTTATTATTTTGGAAATCAAAATGAAAAATATTCTTAAAAAATTTACACATATATTTACCATTTTGTACAGGTAGGAAAAGAACTCTTCCTTTCTAGATAT
>NC_091557.1:7211667-7220638 GCF_042767895.1 Penaeus vannamei | reverse complement strand
GGAATGGGTTAACCATTGGCAATGAATGCATTATGGACTAAGCTTTTGTTTTATTATGTTTGTTTACACATAGATGGCTTCACAAGCACTTAAATTTCTTAAAGATGTGTTTATTATGAATAATATGATTATTAGTGTTTTGTTTTTGTTTTTTTTCATTATTATTGTTATAACATTACTTTTGAGAGTGAGAGACCCATGTACAGCATCTCACATGTTCTTCCATCCATTTTCTTCAGTAAGATATTGTTTTATGTAGCTCACCATTTAGTGTTTCTTCATGTTTTGCAGCTTAGAAATTCCTATCTTTTCAGTTACATGAAGGTGGTTGTAAACTGAGTCTGTAATATAGTGTTCATGTTTGCTCAGTGAGTTTTCTTGTGACTAAGAGGAATAAAAGCTTTACAGATTTATTTAAAAGTAATATGAAGTTTCTTAATGTTTGTCTTTCAGTTCATTTCATGTTCTTTGACTTTCAAGGTATGTTTTGTCCATTATACAAAGGTAGCAATAGACTGAATTTGTAGTATATTATCCATATTAGCTTATATATTACTTTAGAATATGTGATGAAATCATTACAGAATTATTTGACAAAAGTTCTTCATTTTTTTGTTTTTTATCTGATTTCCCAGGGCTTTTATACTTTGTCTTTTTGTTTTATGAAGGATTATAATAGACTGAATTTGTGATCTAGGATAAAACTTCTAAACTAGTCAGTTTGTCAAGATTTCTGTGATTACACTTCAGCTCTATCTACATGTGACTAGGACTTCAGAAAATGGAGAAAAAAACATGGGATAAAGACTTCAGAAGATTCGAAATGAGAATTAATTGTGAACATTTGTATTGAAATTTCACTTAAACATCATGTAGGTTTATGAATTGTATATTTATATACACCATTTAAAACTGCTATGCATCACCACCCACTGAGTTAGTTAGAGTTAGACCAAGGTACACATAAGACAAGTAGCACCACATCTATTTAGCCTATTGAACCAAAAAAATGAAATTTACTTTTTCCTGAGTATTCTGAAGGCTGTATATAGTGGGTGTTTAAGTGAGTAACAGTGGGATTTTTGTTTTTCGTCTAGTGATTATGATAATATTGAATAAATAATGTTCCAAGTAACCAAATAGTGAGTGTGGAAGTAAATATTTACAATTAATGAAGGTGAAGGGGCGGGGCTCATATTGGCAATTTCCAACTGGGATTTTCATCGAGACAGAGTGGTGCTACCTGTCTTCAAGTACCTTAAGAAGAATTCAAACTGAATGACTCTCCCTTAGTTCTCTCTGTATGATGGTAATTTCCCTTGCTAATGACAAATACACACAGAGGAGGCCATATTCAGTCAGATATGAAATGGGTGATTAAATCAGTGGGGGTCATTCCAGATGATATGCACTAAATAGTCATCACTGTAAGGGGAAGACTGCAGATGATTGAATAAACTCTATCATGACAGGGCCAGAATTTTCTCTGACATAATCATTATGCAAGAGTCTATCCTTTTTGGGAGGGTGTGTATGGTGTACAGCTGGCCCACCTGCTCACTCGCTGGATTGAGTTATGGCATGTATACATGTCATACATCATTAGGTCATGACTGCTATAACCATACCTATCACTAAGGGGTTAACCCATTGGCGCCGAGTGTCACATACGTACATGCCATGGCTATTGTAGACCAAACGCCGTGGGCATCATGCCATGCCCATTCCCGCACTACTAGCTCGTCGGACGGAGGTTGTTTTTCTCCACTAGTAGCGGCTTCATTTATATGGTAAAGATTTTAGGCAATGGCACCTAAAGTGAAGGTAAACCTTCAAAATTTTAATATTGTTATAAATTATAGCAAAATAAAAGCTTTTAGGTGCTATATGTCGCTCGCAAACTACCGATCGAGCCGGGCGCAAACAGGGGAAACTGCCAGTGTGTGCCAATAAGCCGGTGCATACGTAAACTTGACAAAATTTTTACCCGTCGCTGATGGGTTAATGATAGTGGTGGGATGATACCCATGAAAAAGAGACAATAAGATACTCCTTCTACCCTAAAAGCAACAGCAACTTGGGGACTAGAGAGAGACAAAGTGATGGCCATAAACTGTGATTTTCCATATTTAATGTATGTGTAAATACTCATTGATATCAATAATAGTTCTTTGAAAGTATGATGTCATGCCATTTATGGTAGACTGTCAAAAATGTATGTATTTAAAATGGAGAAGGTGGAAGAGACAGAGATTGAGATGCATATGTATTTCTTAATCCTAGAATGGAAACGTTGAAAGAAAGAATAATAGAGGAAGAAAGAGAGGAATTAAGAGACAAGCTAGGAAAAGGCAACGCTGTTACTCATGTTCCCCTACAAAGAATTTTTTTCACACATCTCACCTAAGAAATTAAGAAGGGAAATACAAAGAGCATGAGAGAGCCACTCACACCCAGCCAGCTCTCTTTCACCATCCCAGTCACTGAGCTGGCCGAGACAGTTAAACAAAATGAGGGAAATACGGAGGGACACTAAAAGAAGAAGCATAAAGAAAGATGCAAGAAAAAAACTCACCCTGCTGGAAAAAAGTGGATATGAAAAAAACAAAAGAAAGGATTTTAGGAAGTTCCAACTATTTTAATGAATGACAAACCCCAGAAATCAGGAGAGAACACAAAGAAAACAGCACAGCATCCCCTCTTTGGACATTCCTAAGATAAAGAGGTGGGGGAAGAGTGAATTTGGATTTTAGTAGTTTCCCAGGTTGCACAAAGTTAACTTGGTTGACGTGTCTTAACCCTTAGGCTGCTACTGTGTACCAGGATGAAATGCCTTTGCAGTCCCCTTCCCTTGAGTGAGAAAGTTGATGCGTGTAGATGAATTGTAAATGAATAGTGACATTATTATTTTTATTATTATTATCATCATTATTATCATCGTTATTATTTTCTTAACATAATTTACAATACTATTACAATACTATTAGTAACAGTATAAAAAACTTGTCTCCAAAAATTCAAGGAATGAGATGATCAAGTAAGTCTAGTAATTGACTCCTATGTGACTAAGCATTTGCTGAGCCATCTTTGTGTAAACAAGATTAATAAATTAAAATTAGGGTAGACAGGATATGTATAATCTTGCCAAGAATTGGTTTAAAATGATTAAAGGTAATTTGGGGGAATTAATTAGGAATTGAGGATTTAAGTTTACTATCCAGGGGCTGTATCTCCTCACTGGCCACAACCAAGACTGTACAAGGAAACAACTGATTAGAACTGCCTCGGCCGTACGTGGCATGGATACTTGCATCCTTTGATTTAGGCATAGTTTGCCATGATATAATTAGATGTCATTTGTTGTGTTTGGGTTAACTAATGAAGCTGTAGATTTCAAAAGAATATGAAAAAGTAGAGGAAAATATAATTTAGCAATGTCAGTGCACTACAACATATTAGATTTTTTTTATGATCATGTCATTGTATTATCAAGGAGGATTTCAAGGAATTAACAAACAAAAGAGGGTGCTAACTCATGGTCTAATGTTATAACTTACGGGTTTAGGCATTAGAGGAAAAAATCTGAATAAGATCTGAATGTTATAGAATTTTAAAAATAAATGTTCATATTATTTTTATTATCTATTTATTTATTTAAAATTATTTTTTAGAAAAGATATGTTGTTAATGTTTGGATAATTCACAAGCTTTATTACTTGCAGGAGAAGGAAAGTCCGGATGGGCATAATGTAGCCTGCATTATGACACTCCCACCATTCCAGAGAAAAGGCTATGGGAAACTCCTTATAGCTTTCAGGTATGTTAACAAAGGTTTAAATTGTACTTAAGAAATAATAAAAAGTTTTTAATTCCTGATTAATATATCTGATTTCTTCATTCATAGATGAACAATATTGTTTTGGTGCTACTTTAGTATGCACTTTGCCTCCCCTTTAGGGAACATAGCCATCTTATCTAACAAACATATACTGATTTAGAAGACTTTAGATGTTTGGACTATAACAATATTGAGTGTATTTTACTTATTTTAGGTATTATTGTGGCTGATATTAATTCATTAACCCTTATGACCCAGATAATGTGACCATCATGTTTTGAAAAAATTTGGCTTGAGAGGGTCATAAACATGCTGTCATGGGAAAAATTGGCTTAGGGCTAGGAAGACAAGAACTTGTTGTCATGAGAATTTCGGCTAAAGGCCAGAGCGATGGGAATGACTCGCCATGAGTGCACAAAGCTCTTGGAAGATGATTAGACTCTGTGGGCATTTAGGAAGAGGCTTTAGCATTATTTCCATCGATAAACGAGTATAGAAGGTTCCATCTGTGAGACATGACTGTAAGAGCACTAGCTTTAGGGCGGACACTATTTCTGTGTTTAGGATCCTATTCCTGCCTATTGTGACTGGCATTGTAGGAATTGAATATTACAAAAAAAAAAGACATACAACAAATTATTATAAATTGTTATTATTATTGTGCTGAATTATGGGCTACCAAGAGAGATGATATGGAGTCTGTTCAAGGAAAATAGTCTTTTACCATCTGGATAAAGCAAATCAAGTGACAAATATTGATATTAGAAAAAGATAAAAATGCTTTTGCAGAAAAAGAGAAAATAGCATCGCAAAGGGGAGGCATGGAGTCATGTTACCACAAACAAGTGTATGTGTGCACCTTGCCTACAAGCCACACAGCCGTCAGAGTGCCCACTTAACCCATTAAGTGCTACTTTTGTTTACATATAGGGTACCCCTAGAGGTTACAAAAAAAATAATTTTTTTCTCTTATCCGAAACAACCCAAAATCATTCAAGAAACACAAATGTAAACCTTTAAAGGGGTCAGTGCGCCATTTTTAAATCCCCGTGCTAGGCTGCCAGACCAGGACTTCCCGACCCCTGCTATTGCCACATTTTCTCCCTTCGCTTCTCATGCACTTCATATGCTGTCTTCCAGCATATTTTACATGCAGCCATTAGTGTATTCCGTAAAACTATATACATAAACTGAATAAACTCATTTTCAAAACTTAATCATACAAATGATATAAATACACCCTTTGGCAATCTTATGAGCTGCCTAGTGAACATGCCTGTACTTGTTTACGTTTTTCTACACGTCTTTTTCCTTACACTATTTCTATTTACATATTTCAAGCATGGGAAGGTTGTAAACATGGAGTAGATGAAGGAGATGGGGCAGCAGCAGCTACGGTGTGTAAAGGCGGCATGGTGGTGGCAGAGGGCCCCTCATGCTCATCGTCACTACTTGCCTCACTCTCAGAATAACCTTTGCCAAATATATAATCCCTATCTTTATCACTATCATCTAGGGGGTCGTCAATATCAGAGTCCCCCTCATCATCAATAAATTCTCCATTATTTTTGCGTGAAAACAATGAATGAATGCTGGGTGTATCTAGGGATCGGTAGCGTCTACTTACCATGACTCTAAGGACAGGTCTGGTGGCAGTAGACTACGCAGAATTCCCGCACCTTCTAGGGAAACCTCTGGGCGTACTCAATGCAACCATATTTTAGAAAATGTGTGGGCAATGAAGTGTCTGTATTCAAGGGATTAAGTATTCTATAATTATTATAAGGACCAAAAAAAAAAAGAATTATGATTATATCTGTAAAAAACTTATTAAGTATATATATATATCTATATTTGTAAAATATTTTTTGCTTCATTCATTTGCAGTTATGAGCTCAGCAAGCTAGAAGGAGTTGTAGGGAGCCCTGAAAAGCCTCTGTCTGATCTTGGAAAGCTTTCATACCGATCATATTGGACCTGGGTACTTTTAGAGATTCTTCGAGATTTTAAAGGCACACTGTCCATCAAAGATCTTAGGTAAGTGGAAGGAGGAGGATAGTGGGCTGAGAATTATATGGTTTTAAGATGAATTTAATGTTGGATAAATTAAGGGATACTCAGATTGTTTGAAATTGCACATTTTAATGCAAATAGTAGAGTGATTGATTAATGTCTTAAGTACCAAGATTATTTTGGAGTTAGAAATGTGTATATTTAATAAAGATGCAGAAATGACAATATTAGTATTGTTAATAATTATTTTTATTTGAGTGCATTATAAAGTAAATTCTTTTTAGGATTAGTAATAATGTTATATTAGAGATATTAGAATTTGAATATCATTAAAATCCACAGCCAAATGACCAGCATCACGCAGCAAGACATAATTTCCACGCTGCAGAGCATCAATTTAGTAAAATACTGGAAGGGTCAACATGTTATATGTGTCACACCAAAACTTGTGGAGGAATACATTAATTCAGCCCAGTTCAAGCGTCCAAGACTAACAGTAGACCCTTCCCTTCTGAGGTATGTTCTTGAATGTTTTGTATAGTTTTTTGTTATGAGCAAAGGTACAACTAGGAATGTGCTCAAAGATGAGAGTGAAATGCAACTATATTGATTATTTGTTTGCTATTGTAGGTGTTTTTGTAATAGTGGTTCTATTTATTGTGAGGTCTTCAAAATGTCAGATATTGAAGAATAAGCATTGTATTAATTTATGGAATAATACATAGTCTTGAGAAAATTCCATATTCATAGGTAAAGTTTCAGTAATAGATAAAATTATTGCCAGATAAAGACTGTGCAGTGTATGTAATGTGACACCACCCATTAGAAAAAAAATTGATTGAAAAAATGGATTTTAACACAACCAGACAGTCTTTGAGTCATTATTTTTTAAACTGATAAAAACAGGTGGCTTAAGAGATGACCAGTTTTCTGTTTCAGAATTATCAGGGATCATGTATTCAGTTACTTCAGCTTTTATTTTACAATTCAGAGGTTCATGAATAAGATTGTAAAGCCTCAAGTGATTCATTAACAAGTTCGGAGAAAAATTAAGTGGGTATTTTTTGTAGGTTTATTAGTCTTGAATGGATGGGATACTATAGTCAGTAGGAAAAATATTTGTGATGCTTAGTGTTTGGAGGGGATTGATTTTATTGGATAGTAAGTAAATACACAAGTCTCACTCAATATTATTCCGATAAGGCTTTTGCTGCTTGCAACAGATTGGTGAGTAGCACTTTGTACATAATAAAGAGATAAAAACTGTTAATAAAAGAAAAAGAAATATATAGAATGGATATGTTAAATTAAAAGGGGCAGATAAAAATCACTTATTTGCAAAATGATAAAATGTGTTGCCATGACAATGAGTAATCTGGTAGGCAGCAGAACAATAAGACGTATTGCCACATGAATTAGGAATCTGGTAGGCAAAATTGTAAGGTGTGTTGCCATATGAATTATTAATTTGGTAGGCTTCGAGAATGTTTTTGTGAAAACTGTTGATATATTTTTTTGTTCCATTCTTCCAGATGGTCGCCACCCAAGAGACAACAAAGCCAGAGGAAAAAGTAAAAACACATGTATTATCCTTCCCATCATGTAAAGTTTATGTGGATGCAGTTGGACATAGTTTTATTTGAGGCAAATTATTGTACAGTATATATGAGTATGTACCTGTAGGTGTTTATTTCCAGTGTATGATGATTAGGATAATACAATTTTACATAAAGAAGGGAGGCATTGTTTAAATTTCCTGAAGTATATTTCATGCTGATATTGTTGGCTTTTTGAGGACACAATTCTTAAATTTGAATTATTTCAGATAAAAGTGTAACTGCACTGAAATTCTATTCTAAATCAAACAATTGTATTTTGTTTAATAAGAGTCAAGTAGTGACCAGTTTAAGTATATATTTTGAGTATGTCATTTAGACAAATTTATATGCAGATATTTCACCTATTTGGCATAACATTAGAAAATGATGTTATTTAAATCTAACACTTGATCATATAAATGCTTACTGCTAATATGGCATATCATAGTGATATGATAAGTGAGGTTGCTGTAATATTTCCTGTTTCATTTTGATATTTCATTTGATACTGAGCATGAAAATATTAAAATCTTCCCTTCAGCTTTCAAGGAGAAAAAACATGTGGAAGAAACTGGTTGGCTGGCCAAGTAAGGCTTTTACAAACATATTAGTACAATTAATTGTTATCATAAGAAGTACAGAGAATACCCAATGACATAGATTTCCCTTTTAACTTCTAATGTTAACAAAAATAAATGTAGTTCTGGGGATTTCTTTTTTATTCCTTTTATATTCTGCAAATATGAATGGTTCCTTTTATTTGTCAAGAAAAAGAAATTATGTATATAAGATCAAATAAAAGTTCCAAATTACTTTCTGCAAATTTTGATAAATTTACAGTTTCCTTGAACTGAAACAAATCTTTTATTCAAACACTTATCCATCTAATAGTACTTATTTGTTCTATAAAGTTTCATAGGTCATGCCTGTAAGGTACGGCCAACAGAATGTACCTGAATAAAAAAATGATTGAAAGATTATGTAGTAAAACTGTTGTTGTCACTCTGTCTTTTCTTTTCTCAGAATCAGATACTATGTAACCTCTTCACCTATTTGTTTATCTAATGGTATACAACAATAGCATTCTCTAGTATGTATGTATGTATCTATGTACTCTTAAGTATGTATATTTGCATGTATGTAATGTATGCATGTATAAATGTGTGCATGTATGTATGTATGTATGTATGTATGTGCACATGTATATATGTATGTATGTATATATATAGGTATGTATGTATGTATGTATGTATCTATATATGTATGTATGCATATGTGCATGCAAATAAGTACATATACAGATAGAGAGCAATTCATACTAGCAACTAGAAGAGCAACAGAGAAGTTGGTTGCTACGTTAAACTGTATATAACCTTGTCTTACCAACGAATGAATAGCCATATCAGTTGTAATTCACTTTTCTTTCTATTGATGTTGATCAGAGCAAGACTTTTTTATTTGTAGGAATTAATAATCATCTTTCTACTTGTACAGTATATCTTGAATTGGCTGCACTTATTAC
>NC_091557.1:7199167-7204167 GCF_042767895.1 Penaeus vannamei | reverse complement strand
GCAAGGGAGAGGATAGAGAGAGAAGAAATAGGAAGGAGGGATAAAAGAGAAGGGGAAACATAGAGGAAGAAGGGTGATAGAAAGGGAGAAAGGAGAATAGGGTAAAGACGAAGGTACATCCCTTAACTTCATCCTTCCCTGTGCTCCTTCTCCCCCCCCCCCCCCCCAGGCGAGGCTAGGAGGGTGGGTGGTGACAACAAAGTTTAAGTAGATGGGGAGACAGAGGAGGTGGGAGAGGGAGAACTGAAGCTCGGTGGGTCAGTAGGTCTGTGAACTCGGCTGGGAAAAGGGGTCGCGGGAGGAAAGTAAACAGAGTCACTCTTGCGTAACTCTTCGGTTTTGAGTAACTTTTGCGTCACTCTTGCGTCACTCTTGCGTTGCTCGAAGGGCGGTGTCTTAGAGGGATATTTTTGAATTCTTGGGCGCCGAGTGATTGTTAAAGAAAGTGGTAGAGCGATTTAAGAGAATTAAAAGTGGGATTATCCAGTGATTAAGTGACCGTAAGGTTGATTTTCTCGAATCAGGGTGGGTGTTTGTTCAAGGAGGGGAAATTTAAAGAAAAAAAGAGATACTGAATAAAATATAATGGTAACGAAATAATACGTAATAGTAGTATTTAGTAGCAACTCATACTACTAATATGTAAAATAACAATAGTAAATTATATCGAAAATAAAACATGTAATACCAAAACAGAAAATACACTCCACAAAAACAGTAAAAACCAACCAAACAAAACCAGATAAGCAACTAAATCAACACAAAGAAAACAAAAACAAAAAACAAATACATATATATACAATACACAACAACAACAAAAACAACATAAATTTCCCCGCGAGCGTTTCCCGCCAAAACGACGATCTTCTAAAATTATTTCCAAATCGTTCAAACTTCCTCTTCAAAACGATCAGAAATATCAGTGATTGGAGCGTACAATGACTTTTCCTAATATCCAGAGCAATAAAATAGATGCCTTTCGATTAAAGAATTAAGGGGGAGGGGAATTCGACGATTTAATGGAGAGGATAATGGGATGGGAAAAGAAAGGTTAGGAAGGGTAATGAGTGTGATGATGGTGGTGAGATGGGGGAGGTGGATTTGATGGGGAGGATAATGAGGTGGATAGGATAATGGGATGGGAAGGACAATAGGATGTGGAACAAGATGATGGGGAGGATAGGGAGGTAGATAGGATAATGGGATACAACAGTAAGATGAGGAACAAGAAGATGGGGAGGATAATGAGGTGGATAGGCTAATAGGATGCGGAATAAGAGGATGGGGAGGATAATGAGCTGGATAGGATAATGGGATGCGACAGTAGGATGTGGAACAAGAGGATGGAGAGAATAATGAGGTAGGCAGGATAACAGGATGTAAGACAAGACGATGGGGAGGATAATGAGGTGGATAGGATGATGGGATAGGGAGGACAATATAATGGGGAGGATAATGGATAGGATAATGGGACAGGGAGAATAATAAGGTGAATAGGATAATGGGATGGGGATAAAAGAGGATGGAGAGGATAATAAGGTGGATAGGATAATGGAATAGGGATAGAGTGGATGAGGAGGATGAGGGATTAGGAACATAATGAAAAAATCAAATGACGAGATGGTATGTAAAGGGATGAAAAGCATTAGGATAGAAAAAATAACAATATGGGAGGGAAACGGAATAAGGATAATGTGGAGAGTAAGAGGGGAATCATAATAATAAGTATAAGGACAAGATAATGTAAGGAAGAGGGGGAATCGTGTCACTGGGCAAGATAATGTAATACCCACGACGAAGCATAAGAAGGATTAATAATAACCCAAGAAAGATGAACGGAGGATAAGAAACATATAATGGGGGATAATCTGGGGAAATAGAGAAGACGCGAAGAGAACTGCAAAGGCGAAGTCAACGATGATGATAATGAGATTGAGAGATGTTCTTAGCGCTAAAGGACACGTACTTGAGAGAAGGAGATTATCTCAAGAGGAGGAATTTGTCATTTGGTGAAGAGGGGACTTAAAGGGAGGGGAATAATCGCATTCAAAAGTGGAGTTCATCTTTAAATACTTTGTATTCCACGAATTGAAGGACTTTTTTGGTGGGTTTGTGTTTTTGTTTTGACAGCTGCGGTCCAATCCGCTTTGTATGATTAAAAAAAAAAACTGTAATCCGAAGTTTATCCTGTGCTTTAAAAGAGCAAAGTATAAAAAAAAGTAGATGTTAATTCATCACTGGGTAAATGTTTTTTTTTTTTGGAGTGGGAGGATATTTTCCGTGGTTGTGCATCCACTGTTCACATAAATATATCTGGCCGAACTTTCTATTATATTTCATAGTTTAAATGGATAACATAGTTGCAGTTTCAGGTCAGTGATTTATATGTAAACATATATGTAGTTTGCATTCCTGCATCCCACACCCATCATAATTTTGTAGAGTTTTATCACGCATGTAAACCTTTGTGTTGTATAACTGTGTAATAACAGGAACAAGTTATTACCATTAGTAATAGATATAAACAATCTGTAATAAACATAAATATAATTAATAAAATAACTGGTAGAACCATACTTCCCTTACTGTGAAGTATCCTCGCCAAATGGATACGTTGCTCAAAGGATGCGAGCTCTTCTGAGGACATTGGAGGATTGCATGGTAAGAGGATAATGAAAGACAGTGCGGTTATCTCTGTTTTGTTTTCCTTCTCTAGAGTACCTACAACCGTCAAGCAACTGCTTGCACTTTTTCATACTCACGAAATTCTTTTTCAGGTTGTGTCTTAATGTACAAAGTCTGAAGGCGTTATTTGGGCCGACCGCGCCGGCAACAGTCACTCCACGTCAACATCTCTTTCGCTTTAGGCTCTCGTTCACCAGAGGACATTGTGGCAACCCATGCTCTTTGACCCTACGTGACCTGACCGTCGCCGCGCCAGGGCCGGCCCAAGCAGCGGCCGGCCGTGCAGGAGCGCCGCCTCGGCCCGGCTGCGCCACTGACGCCACGTCCGGCGCGAGGGAGCGGGCCTCGGCAGACCTCGGCTCCGCTCGGTTATTTGTACGAGGGTCATGAACAGACGCGATATCCTT
Organism: Penaeus vannamei; assembly: GCF_042767895.1. Lineage (NCBI taxonomy): Eukaryota > Metazoa > Arthropoda > Malacostraca > Decapoda > Penaeidae > Penaeus > Penaeus vannamei. The sequence goes on along the minus strand of NC_091557.1, from coordinate 7,201,075 downwards.
ATCGTTTTCTCTCTATAGAAAAGTCTAGCTATTTTCATGTGGATCTGAGTTCAGTCGGTGAAAGAAAGACAAGTGACAGTTCTCTCAAGAACGTCTCTGTTACTGATGGTACATTGGGTGGCATTGCGATGCGATCTACTTTATTTCCCAAAGTTTCTCTGGGGATTATTAAGTACTTGTAGCCGCGTGTGGCTTGCAGGCCTTGGGTGAAGTTGTGTCGTTCCCTCCATCTCTACGGACAGAAAAGAGAAGCAGAAACGGGAAGAAAGAGCGCAGACAAACCGCAGCTGAGGAGGTCTCGCCTCATTCATCAATGCATCCCGCACACAAAAGACAGATACTTAAGCACGTGAACGCGCAAGCACACACACGCATGAATGTATGCATGTACATGCATACATACATCCATCCATATATATTTATACACAAACACACATGCGCGCGCGCGTGTGTATATATGTGTGCATATATATATGTACATACATATATGTATATATACAATATATATATGTGTGTATATTATATAAATACACTCACACACATGCTTACATACATACACGCACACACACACACACACGTGTATATGTATATGTATATATATATATATATATATATATATATATATATATATATATTATCTTGTATATAAGAATGCATTTATGAATATATATACCATGAATATATCGAAAGTATGCGTATGTAAACTATACATAAATATGTATGCTTTTACAATTTACATTTTTTTTACAGTTTGTCCAAAGAAGAATAGATAGAAAAATATAGATAAAGGCATGTTAGATAGGAGAGAGAGAGAGAGAGAGAGAGAGAGAGAGAGAGAGAGAGAGAGAGAGAGAGAGAGAGAGAGAGAGAGAGAGAGAGAGAGAGAGAGAGAGAGAGAGAGAGAGAGAGAAAGAGAGATGGCGCAGACACGTCATGGCGTCAGTAAGCTTAGGGCACCAGAAAGAATAGCTGTTGTTTTTTCTTTATAATTGTTTACACTTCTTGTACTGGCCTTGCTTACCTTTTTAACAGTTTCTTCATTGCATATCTGAGATTGCATAGTTGCAACAATAATGAACATCTGTGCTAAAATTACATCTATATGCTGTGGAATAGTCTCTTGCACTAAAACGCCGCGTGCAGACTACTGTAATGCTATGTTTATTTCTCTTCTCGTTTCTTACTGTTTGCAGAACATATACCATGGACAAAAAACATCAAAACCAAACTTAAAAATGGTGTGGAAAGTCCGCAGGCATCTGAGGCCATAACAGGTTCACATAATTATGACTTAACGACCAGTGTGAACAATTTCGACAGACAAGAACAACCATTTTCATGGAACCAGGTAATTAACGAAAATAGAAGGAAAAAATACCCGATACATTTTGATTTTTTGCAAACTAGGGATAAAGAGAAGGAAAACAGATGAATCAACCTTTTTGTTTCTTTTTTTCAGTCCTGAAAGAGAGTTTTATTTCATAGAAATCTGTATGAACAGATACTATGGGAATTCTGGTCATAGGGTTATTAATTCTTCGTGTAGATAAGCATGTGAGACTCCGCAGGTGTAAGCGAACTGTAATAAAAAAACATCGTCTAACCAAATGTTTTATTAAGAAATAGCTGCCTTCGTCATAGGGTCTGTCAATATACTATTAGAATCGAGTAAAGATGCTTGCTTGCTAACAACCAAATGCTGTCGTATCCAATTCTTAAGAAAATAACAAATCAGTCATCAGTGTTTTTTTTCTTACCGTCAAAGAAGCAATACAGTAGAAGCTACAGCATAAATCTACTATTACAGGTATGATGAGTGGCTGTTCTCAAGTTGTAAAGTACGTTTTACTCCTAACATGTACACGACAACCATACAGGTTTCCCCACAAAACACAACATTCACGAACC
>NC_091557.1:7179167-7194167 GCF_042767895.1 Penaeus vannamei | reverse complement strand
ACAATAATAGTAATAATAATAATAATAATAACAATAATAATAATAATAATAATAATAACAATGATATCAATGATAATAATAAAGACATTAACAATGATGTTGATGATGATAATGATAATGATGATGATGATAATGATAATAATAATAATAATAGTGATGATAACAATAATAAAAACATATTATTAATAATAATAAAAACAACAACAACAATAATAATGGTACCGGTAATAAAAATGAAAACAATTATAATGATAATAAAAATAACAACAACAACAATAATAATAATAATAATAATAATAACAACAACAACAAGAACAATAATAGCAAAAAACAAACAAACTTAAACAACACCAATTAATAGACACTATATCATTCTTACTCTAAGCCATAAACAAGTAACATAAATATCACTCTAAGTTACTGCAAATTATATACTTATTCGTCTTGCCTGACTGCCTGCAATTTATTATTTAATGACTCTCTGTGCAATATTGCCTCACGTATTTTAGGGAGAGAGCTGGAGAGAGAGAGGGGGGAGGGAGAGGGAGAGAGGGAGAGAGGGAGAGGGGGAGAGAGGGAGAGAGGGAGAGGGAGGAGGGAGGGGGAGAGAGAGAGAGGGACAGAGCGAGAATGGGAGGGAGAGAGGGAGAGAGGTAGGGAGGAAGAAAAGGGAGGAGAGAAAGAAGAAAGAGAAAGGGAGAAAGAGAGAAAGGGAGAGAAAGGGAAAGAGAAACAGAAAGAGAGAGAGAGAGAGCTAGAGAAAGAGAGAGAGAGAGAGCTAGAGAAAGAGAGAGAGAGAGAGCAAGAGAAAGAGAGAGAGAGAGAGAGCGAGAGAAAGAGAGAGAGAGAGAGAGCTAGAGAAAGAGAGAGAGAGAGAGAGCTAGAGAGAGAGAGAGAGAGAGAGAGAGAGAGAGAGAGAGAGAGAGAGAGAGAGAGAGAGAGAGAGAGAGAGTGAGAGAGGGAGAGAGAGAGAGAGAGAGAGAGAGAGAGAGAGAGAGAGAGAGAGAGAGAGAGAGAGAGAGAGAGAGAGAGAGAGAGAGAGAGAGAGAGAGAAAGAAAGAACGAAAGAGAGAGAATGAGACAGAGAAACAGACAGACAGACAGAGGGAGGGGAATAAGAGCAGGGGAAAGGGTGATATATAATCATCATAACGATCAAAAAACAAATATTTTTTCTTGTAACATTTGAACTTTAATTGTTAATTACAAAACCTAACTGATTTTAATTTACTGAAGTTAAATAACCAAAGCGAATCAATGCAATGAAATGTTTATTGTTCATTGACTTTTCCGACAAAGGATCATGTGTTCTTTAAATATCAGTTTCATTTTCCAGCTGATTAATTTTCATTCAAAACGTTTGGTCTTTTCTATTTTTGTCATTATTATCATTATTCTGTTACGATCCTCTTTATCATGGTTGTTATTATTACTGCTAATTATTATTATTATTATCATTATTATTATTATCATCATTATTATTATAATTATTATCTTCATGGTTATTATTATAGCTATTGATAGAATTCTTGTTATTATCATCATTATGGTTCACAATATTGAAACCAATTATATTGATGTGTCTTTTTATGATGTCTCTAATTACCGAGGTATTATTCTGGTTTCAAATCAAATTCAAAATGAGGCATAGTTTCATATTACGTCTCATGTGTGTGTGTGTGTACGTGTGTGTGTGTGTGTACGTGTGTGTGTGTGTGTACGTGTGTGTGTGTGTGTGTGTGTGTGTGTGTGTGTGTGTGTGTGTGTGTGTGTGTGTGTGTGTGTGTGTGTGTGTGTGTGTGTGTACGTGTGTGTGTGTGTGTGCGCGCGCGTTCGTGCATGTGTGTGTGTACGTGTGTGTGTGTGTAGTTTCGCGCATTATTGCCAATTCCTGAACAACAAAGGATGAGAAATCTTATTATTCACGCTGTATCAAGTAATCAGATTACGCAACGGTTAATTTCTGCGGCTTTATACCAACTATTTCAACAATCACTACCAATATTATCATATACTGATAATTTTTATATTTTGTCTTCAGTGAATTTACTACTAAATACCCAAATGGCAGGTTGGCAACTTTCCAATTGTAAGGAAAAGAAGCTTTCAGAAATACACTCACTAGAATATTCAGAAAAACAAGTTAAAAAACAAATAAACAAAAAAAGAGGAGAAAACAAATATCGCATTTAACAACATATAAGATACTCACCCCCCTCCCCGCCTCCTCCACTTCAAAATATCTATAAAATATTAGCCCTGAAAACAAGGTCTATATAAGTACTTATATAGAGGTAGAGGTAGAGAGAGAGAGAGAGAGAGAGAGAGAGAGAGAGAGAGAGTGAGAGAGAGAGAGAGAGAGAGAGAGAGAGAGAGAGAGAGAGAGAGAGAGAGAGAGAGAGAGAGAGAGAGAGAGAGAGAGAGAGAGAGAGAGAGAGAGAGAGAGAGAGAGAGAGAGAGAGAGAGAGAGAGAGAAAGAGAGAAAGAGAGAAAGAGAAAGAGAAAGAGAGAGAGAGAGGAAGGAAGGGAGGCAGGGAGGGAGAGGGAAAATACCCTGTTGATAAAGGCACGGGTGTGTCGAATGCGCCTATGCATCCATAATCCGCCATATACAATACACCTGCATTGATAGGTGTCGCTATCATCAACAGAGAACATCATATCATAATACTTTTAATAAAGGTAAAATAAAAGTGAATATGAAATGCCTAGCAATATGAAAAAGTTCATACCCATCATTACACTTTATAAGCATTGCAGATTAACTATCACATAAAACAACCTGTAACTGTATGTCGGATAATGATGATGGAATCACTATTACCATTATTATTTGTTGTTACTAGAGTTACTGTTGCCATGGTGATGGTCGCTGTCGTTGGCATTATCATTCTTAAGTTTTTACGATCATTGATTTTATCATAAATATTCATTACTACGTCTACTGCTGCCATTATCATTATCATAATTATCAAAACTATCATTATCATTATTATATTAATACTAATATTACTATTACCAGAAGTATTACTAATGCTATTATCATCACCGGAATTATTATTCATATTATTGATATTACCAAAATTATCATTTTTATCAATACTATCGGTATATTTAACATTATTATCATTATTATCATTATTATCATCATCTTTATTATTATAATCATCATTATCATTATCATCATCATCATTATTATTAGTAGTAGTAACAGCAGTATCACTATTATTGTTATTATTATGATCATGATTATAATTATCACTATCATTATTATTATTATTATCATTATCATCATCATCATCATCATTATTATTATTATTATTATTATTATTATTATTATTATTATTATTATCATTATCATCACTATTATTATCACCGTTACTGTTATTATCCTGATCTTTATAATCCTAATAATCATTATTATCATCATATCATTACTACTATTATTACTGTCATCACCATCATTACTATCATCATTATCATTATAATTTTATTACTACTACTGTTATCATTATCATCACTATTATAAGCATTAATCGTTGCAATTATCATTACAGTAATTCTTATAATTCTGTGTACCTGCCGTTATTGTCGTTATGAGTATCATTATCATCATCATTACTACCATTATCGATATCATTGTGAATCATATGAACAGTATTCACAATTACCATAGCCATAATAACAAGAACATAAATAATGATAATAGTAATAATAACAACAACAACAACAACAACTACAATAGTGATATTGATAATTATAATAATAATAATAATAATAATAATTAATAATAATAATAATAATAATAATAATAATAACAACAATAACAATAATAATAATATCAATAATAATAATAATAACAATAATAAACACAACAACAATAGTAATAACAATAATCATAGCCATAAGAATAATCATAATAATCATAATATTAACAATAATAATGATAATGGTAATAATAATGATAATAATGATAGCAACAACAACAACAAAAATAACAACAACAATAATAATAACAATAATGATAATAATAATAATAATAATAATAATAATAATAATAATAATAATGATAATGATAAAACAAAAACACAAAAGCAACATCACCAGTAATAATAATAATAGCGATATAAATGACAAATGATCAATGTTTATTATCTGTACATAACAATAACAATAAGGTGGATTATGTCTTATAATAATTGAGGTATCGGTAATGGCAATAAACAAAGGGAATAAAGGTAATGGCAATAATAACGTGTGTTTTGTCTTGGGATTATTATATTGTTCCTCCTACTTCTTTCTTTCTTTCTCTCTCTTTCCTCATTTCCTTTCTTTCTATTCAGATTCTTCTTCTTTTTGCAACTATTCTCTTTTTTCCTTTTTTTCTCTTTCTCTAAATTCTCTTCTCTTCCCCGTCTGTTTTTCTTTCTTCTCTTTCTCTCTTTCTTATCCCTCATTTCTCTTATTCCTTTCCTCCTTCTCCTTTCTCTTTCCTTTTTTTCTTCCTTCCTCCTCCCACGCCTTATAGCATTCTTATCTCTCTCTTTTCCTCTTCTCTCTTCTTTCTCTTTTTCTCTCTCTTTCCTCTCTCACCTCTTCCTTCTTCCCTTTCTCTTTCCTCTCCCACTTCTCCCATCCTTCTATCCCCCTCTCCCAGTTACAGAATTCACATATCTATCCTTTTTCTTGTTCCTTCTCTGTCTCTTCCTTTCTTCTTTAACATCCCCCTGTCTTCCTCCTTTTATTCTCTTTATGTCTCTTCATCTTCCACATCTCCCCCTCCTTCCTTCTTTCCCCTTCCTCCCTTCTTCCCCCCCTCTCTCTCTCTCCCTCCTCCCTTCCTCACCTATTCTCCCTCCATCCCCCTTCCCTTCCCTCACCTATTCCTCCATCCCCTTCCCTATCTCCCTGCCTCCTCCATCCTACCCTCCTACCTTCCTTCTGTGTCCATCCCATTCCCCTCCCTCCCTCCCTACCCCCTTCCCATCTTCCTTTCCCTAACTAACCTCCCTTGCTACCTACCCTACCTCCCATCCTACCCACTCCTCCTTCCCTCCCTCCCTTTCTCCTATCCTGTCTCCTCCCCCTCTCCTCCCTCCCTCCTCTAACCTCGCCTTTCCCCCTCCATCCCTCCTCCCTCCTTCCCTTTTTCCCTCGCTCCCTCCCCTCCTCCCTCCCTCTATTACCCCTCCTACTCCTCCCCCTCCTCCTCCTTCCCTTCCTCCCTCCCACACTCTTCCCTCCTCTCCTTCCTCCCCTCCTTTTTTCCTTCCCTCCTCCCCCACCCTCCCCCTCCCTATCCCTACTCCTCCCTCCCCTCCTCCCTTCTATCACCCTCCTACCCCCTACCCTCTCCTCTATACCTACCCTTTCCTCCCTCCCTTCTCTCCCTCCTTTTTTCCTTCCTTTCCCCACCCCTCCCACCCTCCCTCCAACCCTCCCCCTCCCTCCCTCCCTCCCCTCATCCCTCTGTCACGCCACTTCCCTAGAGCACAGCCACCTCGCCCCGTCAGTATCCTATCCAGGCTTATTAATTATGCTTCTGATCAAGTAAGCTAAAAATAGCCCTCCTTGCTTCCGTGGTTCGACTCAGCTGATTCACTCACGACTCGAGAGAGAGAGAGAGAGACAGGGAGAGGGAGAGGGAGAGGGAGAGAGAGAGAGAGAGAGAGAGAGAGAGAGAGAGAGAGAGAGAGAGAGAGAGAGAGAGAGAGAGAGAGAGAGAGAGAGAGAGAGAGAGAGAGAGAGAGAATGAGAGAGAGAGAGAGAGGGGAGGGAGGGAGGGAGGGAGAGAGAGAAGGAGAGGGAGAGAGGGGGGAGGGGGAGAGGGTGGGAGAGAGAGAGGGAAGAGAGAGAGAGAAAGAGGGGGAGAGAAGGGAAGAGGGGGAAAGTAGAGGGAGAAGTAGAGAGAGAGAAGTAGAGAGAGAGAGAAGGGGGAGAGAGAGGGAGAGAGAAGAGAGAGGGAGAGAAGGAGAGAGAGAGAGAAGTAGAGAGAGAGAGAGAAGTAGAGAGAGAGAAGTAGAGAGAGAGAGAAGGAGAGAGAGAGAGAAGTAGAGAGAGAGAGAAGTAGAGAGAGAGAGAAGTAGAGAGAGAGAGAAGTAGAGAGAGAGAGAAGTAGAGAGAGAGAGAGGTAGAGAGGGAGGGAGAGAGAGAGAGAGAGAGAGAGAGAGAGAGAGAGAGAGAGAGAGAGAGAGAGAGAGAGAGAGAGAGAGAGAGAGAGAGAGAGGGAGAGAGAGAGAGAGACAGCAAATGAACAAAAATAAATAAAAATCCTCGTCAACCATAGAGAGAAAATAAAAAAAGAAAAAAGAAGAGGATTCGAATAAAAAAAAATCCTCGTTTTAACCAGGGAAGAGAAACGACGAAAGGCAGATATATTATCATTATTTTCTTTTCCTTTTTTCATATTTGCTCCCCCTTATCCTGTGACTATTTTGTTTTCTTTGTCTTTCTTTTCCTTTTCTTCTCTTTTCGTGTTTTTTCTTTATTCTTTTCTTTCTTTATTCTGAGACTTCTTTTTCTTTCTTTTTCTTTCACGTTTTTTCTTTAACCTGCGTCTACTTTGTCCCGTGTCTGGCAATTTGATTCTTGAACGAAGCGAAAGGAGATGAGAGAAGATGGAGTAGAAGAAGGAGGTTATTTTCATGTTTTTTTTATTATCACCATGATTATCGTTATCGCTTCCCTTACTGAGATCATTAATGCCATTCTTCCTATCTCTATCATTATTACTATCATCTTTTCTGTGATTATCATTATAAATCCTTTATTTTCATTATTATCTATCATTCTATTACCATAATTCCTCTTACTGATATCAATTATACCCTTCTTCTTATTACAATAACTATCAAATTTAGATTTTGTGTAATTATCATTATCATTGCTTTCATTATCAACATCGCTATCAACATCGTTATCATCATTGCGATAACTAAAGTAGATTAATTACTAATGATTATAATGACTGTATAATCGTAATTATCGATATCATTCCTATCGTCCTTATTATATGTTCACGATCGTTATCGTCATTATCCCTATTTCATCATTGAATTTTCAACATTACTTCCTTCAAAATAGTCTATGAACAAAAGGTAGCAACGTGAGCTATAGAAATGGTAGTAATATCAGTATTATTATTATTATCATTATCATTATTATTATTATCCTTATTATTATCATTAGTAGTAGTAGTAGCAGCAATCTACGAATTGGTATTCGTATGAGTATTACTAATAACATATTACTACTACCAATTACATAGACCAGTATTAATAAAAATATTATTATTGGTACTACCGACACTAGCAGGACAGCACTTTTAAGTAATTCCTATTCCTAACACAGCCCCCCTCACCTCGCCCCTCCAACACCTGTCGACAAACACAAAACAAAACAAGAAGAAAACAACACCAAAAACATCCAGGTTTGGTGATCCACTTACTTGTCTGGACTATTTTCCTGCAGTAGAGAGGTTCCTTTTTCCTGAGATACTCATTGTAGACGTGAGAGCAGTTGACAGTGTCCAGCGTGTGTTTGTCGAAGTTGAACTCTCCGCACCGTGGGTCCAGGGCGCTGTTACAGTCCCAGCACATCAGGGCCTCCCCTAGACGAACACACAGAGGGAAGGAGAGTTAGAGAGTGGGTTGTGAGTCAGGCGAACGTGGGTTATGAGTCAGGTGGGTTGACATAGGGGGTGGGATTATTATTATTATTTTTTTTTTGTTTTTCTTTTGTTTAAGGGAGGATGAGGTTATGGTGTGGTTGTTGGACCTACCGTGGTGCTGTGGTTCCTAGCCTGTCTTTGGGGACTTACCTTTTCGTTGTGTGTGTTGCCGTCTTTCTTTGTATGTTCTGACTTTATTTGGTTATCTCTATTCCCTCGCTTTCTATACTTTCGTTGGCTATTTTTGTTGTGTTACTACTGAATATCTTTAATTCGTCAGGAATTTACTCATTTTACATATTCATTACCCTCATAAAAAGAAAAAGAAAACATTGGCCTTTCTTTACATACCCTAACCATCCCTTTTCCTCATCCAGGAATTTACCCACATATTTATTTACTCATTACCCTCATAAACAGAAAAAAATAAAACAATGTCCTTTCTTCACATACCCCAACCATCCCTTTTCCTCAGCCATTATTCCTATATTCTATAAAATTCACCCTTTGACTTCACTACAATATTCACCCTTACATTCCTGTTCTTCGCCTCTCACTGTTCCGTTTCAATGAAAGTGTTTCCTAGTCACTGACTTCTCTGTCTCTCTCCCCGTCAATTGCCTTTACAATCTGCTTCAAAACTCTTGCTCTAGTCTATTCTTTTGTGAGATTATTTCACCTAAACTAATATTCTAGAAATGAGTTATCAGTCTTGCAAGAAATTCATTTATCTGTTTATATATAACTGATGTAACCAGTATTTTTTAAAATCTTAAAACGCACAACATGCTGCTTGCCATGCGGTGTTTAGTCAAGCTTAAATCGCACACGCAGTCTTTCGACGAGCTGAGGTGACCTCGAACGGAATCCATTATACGTGAAGGTCAGAGTTCAACTCCTCGGCGAAGGTTACAGCAAAGACCGGGTCAGAGGTCACAACAACAACCATTAATCGGCAGGAACCACTGCCTATGAACCTACTGATCCTAGAGTATACGCTACTTCATCATTTTTATTTTCCCTTCTTTTATTCAACACAAAGAAGCGTCAATCTACCCAAAGTGTGGAGCGATGTCAGGTAAGTGCAGTCCTTTGTAGACCGAGAAGCTACAGGTAAACCACACAATCTATGAAGGGTTTTAAAGCATCAACGCATACATATCATAAACTACAACATCGTGGAGGTATGAATACTTTCATGACGTCGAAAACCAATCGTCGAGAGTGTCGTGTAGCAGCAGGGGTTGGGTGGGGTGAGAAAGCAGGGGTTGGGGGGGAGAAAGGAAGGGCGGGGGGGTGAATTTCTTGTGCAAACACGCAAGGATTCCATAACGCTGTGTCTCTATTTGGATGCGTCACTTTAAACTTAAGGCACATGACACAGCGCTATCAAAATACTGAATATCCAAGAATCAGAGATATCTAAACTGTATCCAAAAGATACTGCTTTATACCAGTGCACATGATTCGACAATTCATAAAAAATGAAGTCTATATGAAGAAACTACAGGGAAAGGCGAACACCAAACAAAAGGTACAATAATCGCTTCTGAGTCATGTAAATGGGAATTTTCTCCCTGATATCACACATTAGATTCAGTAATAAGACGGTGCACACACTTTATGTATGGATCAACTATACGGATCTGAGCAGAGCGAGAGCGTTCAAGGGGAGTAACTAGTAGAAAGAATATGATGGTGTTTCTTTTGGGACATCGAATATGCGCTCTCCTTGCGGCTGGGGGCGGAGGTGGGAGGGAGAGAGGGAAGGCGGGAGGGAGGGAGGGAAGTGCAGAACTATACACGTTGTGTGGGCGTAAAAAAAAATATATTGATTGTCTTCAAACATGCACCGGCGACGGACCTCTGGAAACCGCGGAGGGACTGTAACACGCGATGGAGGTCTCACAGCTTAGTTAATGGAAGAAAACGAGAAAAGGAGAGAGAGAGAGAGAGAGAGAGAGAGAGAGAGAGAGAGAGAGAGAGAGAGAGAGAGAGAGAGAGAGAGAGAGAGAGAGAGAGAGTGAGAGAGGGAGAGAGAGAGAGACAGAGATAGAGAGAGAGAGAGAGAGAAAGAGAGAAAGAGAGAGACAAAGATACAAACCGACATAGAGGAAACAAGAATAGAAAGAAAAAAACTAGAGCTAGAAAGAGAGAGAAAGATAAAAAATACCCAGAGACCACATCCAGCAAATACCCAACACAGACCACAGAACCTCCCCCCCCCCAACCTAACACAACTGTAAGGCGCCACCACCTCCAGACCCGCTCATGCACAAGGAGTTTGCAGGCCGAGGTTAGTGTCGGATCCATCGGCTTGAGGGACGGACGGCCGCCGAGCAACTGCCAAGCTCAGATTTCGTGAGTTATTTTCCCCGGGTTTCTGACCGTGGGGCATGGCGAGGCGAGGGGAGACGAGGGAGACAAGGTGATGCAAGGGGAGATGAGGGAGAGAAGAGGAAAGGGAAAGTGAAGGAGACAAGGAGGGGAAGGGGGGACGAGGCGAGGCAAGGGGAGACGAGGGAGAGAAGAGGAAAGGGGAAGTGAAGGAGACAAGGAGGGGAAGGGGGGACGAGGTGATGCAAGGGGAGACGAGGGAGACAAGGTGACGCAAGGGGAGACGAGGGAGAGAAGAGGAAAGGGGAAGTGAAGGACACAAGGAGGGGAAGGGGGAACGAGGCGATGCAAGGGGAGACGAGGGAGAGAAGACGAGGAAAAGGGAGGCGAAGGAGACAAGGCGAGGCAAGGGGAGACGAGGGAGACAAGGTGATGCAAGGAGAGACGAGGGAGAGAAGAGGAAAGGGGAAGCGAAGGAGACAAGGCGAGGCAAGGGGAGGGGATGGGGATAAGGCGAGCATGGGTGTAGGAAGGGGAGACAAGGGGGGCGAGGGAGACAAGGCGAGGCAAGAGGGGACGAGGGAGACAAGGCGAGGCAAGGCGAAACAAGACGAGGCAAGGGGAGACGAGGGAGACAAGCTGATGCAAGGGGAGACGAGGGAGAGAAGACGAGGAAAGGGGAGACGAAGGGAGACAAAAGGCGAGGCAAGGGAGGGGAAGGGGATAAGGCGAAGGTGGGGGTAGCAAGGGGAGACAAGGGGGGACGAGGGAGACAAGGCGAGGCAAGGGGAGACGAGGGAGACAAGGCGAGATAAGGCGAGGCAAGGGGGGGCGAAGAAGACAAGACGAGGCAAGGGGAGACAAGACGAAGCAAGGGGAGAGGCAAGGGGAAGAAAAGAGTCTGTGTCGCGCGAAGGAGACGAAGACTCCGACGTTCCTCCCGGGAGCTCCTTCCAGGCAGAGGCGGGGGAGGAGGGAGAGAGGGTCGGGGGAGAAGGAAGGCGGGGGAGGAGAGAGAGGGTCAGGGGAGAGAGGAAGGCGGGGGAGGAGAGAGGGGTCGGGGAGAAGGAAGGGGGGTTATGTAAACATGCTAGGTATTTCTGAATATAGACAAGGAAGGGAGGGGGTCGACAGAAAGTTCTTTTGAAGGTGAACAAAAAAAGAAGACGCTACAAAGGCCTCAAGTGTAGACGGATCGTGTAAGATATTTGAGAAGTCCCATTGCGAAGGCGGTGGAGGGGGGGGGGTGACGGAGGAGGGGTGGGGTGGGGGGGGGCGGGGAAGGGAGACACACCACAATGCAGTCAGCGGGTGAGGGGGGCTGGGGAGGGGGGAGGGGAGTGAAGGAGTCCACAAGTGAATAGTCTAAGTCAAGCGTGAGCAAATTTCACGTCAAGCTTTTCAAGCAGACGTCTTCACGTTTCTTTAAAGTGAAAATATACGACAGTCAGATTTTTTTTTTCTTTTTGCCTCCACAACATAGTCCAACTTCGAGGAGAGAGGAAAAAAAGAGAAAGGGTTAAAATTAAAGAGAATGTGAGCCCTTTCCTAACGACCACAACAAAACATTTTATCTTCGTTTCAAAAATCTTTGTTATATGCCTCCACATAAAAAATCTTAATCCAAACCATTCACAAAAAAACCCTGCTAGTTGTAACATAGCATAGCCAGGTCCTTTATCTTCGCAACTGTATCCATCACACTAAGAACTACAGAAGAAACAGATCCATCTACCTATAAAACCCTAGCTAACACCTCATAAATGACCTGCATATACACAATCAGATACCCTGCCTCTAAAAGCATTACCCAGTATTCACAACATTTCCTACCGGGAGCCTCAACTGGAGAAAATGCCCACCAACCCAAAAGATTAACAACCAGACATACCTCACAAAACACAACATACTTTTGGAGTATTATCCAACAACCTAAAGCATTACTAGAAAACCCACCTTCACGGCATTACCAGTCACTCGAAGACATACCTGGCACCCAAAGCATTACTTAAGAAGACATGACCTGATACCCAAAGAATTCCAAAACAGAGCACAACGAAAACGTGATAAATAACCCCTGAAACAGACCACCAAGACCTAGAGTTTCAACCAGTTTCAACCAGCCCCTGAAGCAGAACACCAGGACCTATAGTTTCAACGTTTCAACCAGCCCCTGAAACAGACCACCAAGACCTAGAGTTTCAACCAGTTTCAACCAGCCCCTGAAGCAGACCACCAGGACCTAAAGTTTCAACGTTTCAACCAGCCCCTGAAGCAGACCACCATGACCTAAAGTTTCAACGTTTCAACCAGCCCCTGAAACAGACCACCAGGACCTAAAGTTTCAACCAGCCCCTGAAACAAACCACCAAGACCTAGAGTTTCAACCAGTTTCAACCAGCCCCTGAAACAGACCACCAGGACCTATAGTTTCAACCAGCCCCTGAAGCAGACCACTCCCTTTCAGAACACAACCCAGCACCGAAACCACAACCCAGCGAGACCCAACGAGACCCAACCGGACCCCTGGCTCCTCCCCTCGGCACAGGAAGGGCCCTGGCGATCGAGGTTCCCCAGTGGGCGGACGTGACGGGCGTGCGGGCGTGCGGGCGTGCGGGCGGCGAGTGGGCCCGGTGGCACGGGTCGAGGCCGAGAGTTAAAGGGACTGAAGATATGGCGGCCGTTTCAAACCTTTGTTATTGATTGCGTGTAAGGGGGGGGGGGGGTGAGGGGCGCGGCTTGGACTCACTTTTGCATGCATTTACGTAGGTTTATATGTGATGTATCTATATGTATGTTTATGCACATATACACGGGAACACACGCACATATTCAAACATACATACATGTACAAACGGACATTCACTCGCGCGCAAGGGTAGTTTTAGTGATAAATGTGGTGAAATGTATTGATTTGCTGATGTATATTTTAGGCATATACGTTTAAGAAATGCTTTACCGCCGTAAGTTATCAAAGAGTTTCTTTAATTCAAATTCATATTCGTTCACAAGTTATCCTATTGCTTTTACCACAACAATGTTTGTAATGTAATCATCTCGTTTTGTATTTTTGGGATAACACGCTGTTCCGAGTTCTTTAATTAGTAATCGAATTATCGAAAATCATGAGTGAATGCGTTTACCGATTTTAGAAAACGGTCATCGTCAACTTATTGGGACTATTATCACGAACATCAGCACTGATAATTAGCTTTATCACTTCTCGTATATGCACTATCATCGCATCATTAGCCACGATCGTCTGAACAGTTTCATTTCTCGAATGAAGTGCGAACGAAAGGGAAGCAAGAGGTGCACCCGACGCGAGAGGCGGTGTCGGGCGGGGGTCACAGGCGCCACCGCACGCCGCCGGCCGCGCTGGTGGCGTGCCCTGGCGCCACCGCCGTCACGAGGGGCCGCGGCTTCGTCGATGGAACCAATACGCCGGAAAGGGATCAGCGGCGAGGGAATCGAGAGCGTCGCAGAACCGGCGCCGCCGAGAAACTTCCCCTGGTGTTTATGTCTACGGAACGGCTACCCGCGCTTCATTTATTCTGCGCGCGGCGGCCGCGACTCGCGGTCGGGTCGGCGGGACGGCTCGGCTCCATGGAGGGTGGAGGGGGAGGGGGGGACTTGGGCGTGGACTCTGAGAATCAGCCTAATCTTTTTCTACATTAAAGTTTACGACAGTAACACATCCATTACAAAAAACGGAGAACGAAAAGTCACGAAAACACTGAAGGAAAAAGCGAGGGGCACAGCACAGGAAAACAAAAAGAACAACTACGTCTCACTAAGACCATAGCAAGTATTACAAAACCAGCGACAGTAATGGTAATCACAACGAACACTGACTACACACCAACAAAATATTAAAATCTGGATACACAAAACAGCGATTTCGTTTACGAAGGAGAAGGGATTTTACTTAGAACATCAATGGGGAAGACAGAGATGGAAGGAGAATAAGACGAACTACGGACAAGATAAAGGAGTAATCCAAACATCAGGTAGTGCTACATTACGGCACTAAGGACACACGTGTTCTAAACACGTCGTCCTGTGCACCATCATGTGTCACTTACCGAGAAGAATGCAAAAAAATATCTGGATATTATTTTCAAATGTCTGAAAGTAAAAATAAAATGTTTAACTTTGTTTTTTTCATCATATGATTATCTGCAGTGGCGTCACCACCACCGAAACAGATAATACAAAAAATGACTCCTTAAAGCAAATCCAAGCGTTTTTATAGAAAAAAGGAAGAGTAAGTAACACAGTCACACTCGTGTCACAATACATGCATCTGAGGAACACCAGTACACATGAAGATCGCAGAGACATAGGGAGAAGCTGCCAGGACAAAATTCCTCCCTGGCTGAACTCACATCTATGCGGTGCTTGGGAAGGAGAAGAAAAATTCCTCCCAAAATGAGACCGCACAGGAAAAAAGAACAAATAAATAGACACAAACATTCGTCAGGATGGCCACGGATGTCCCCGTGTGTCCTTTCCCCTTCCGTTTATCAGAGGGGAAGATCGTAATGTCCGGGTGAAATGTCGCCGAGATATGGAGAGACGTGATGATGATAAGGATGGCAATAGTCACAAAATGGGAAGAGAAAAAGAAAAAAGAAATGTGAATGACCCTGAAACCCTAAAGTTTTAAACAAAACATGCAGATGCACATAAAAACATTCAATGGGACACGTGGATAAGTTTTTAGATTTTAGTTTGGCGTAAAGTGAGACAGAATTAGATTTAAAAAAAGAGGACAAACCAACAGACAGAATAATGTCAGTAATAACGAAGGCGAGTGGACAGCAAGGATAAATCGGCGAGACATTCAAGAAGACGACATGCTAAACGAACGTCACTTCCGCCCTGCAGCGAGGGTCAGACTTATACATACTTGGGCACCGCGGCTACAGGAGGAGCTTCTCAGGACGATAAGCAATTGACACGGTCTCGGCGGCGCTGGAGGCGATGGAGGT
>NC_091557.1:7133524-7143524 GCF_042767895.1 Penaeus vannamei | reverse complement strand
TATATATATATATGTATATATATACTTATATATATATACTTATATATATACATACACACACATACATATGTATATACATATATATATATATATATATATATATATATATATATATATATATATATATATGTGTGTGTGTGTGTGTGTGTGTGTGTGTGTGTGTGTGTGTGTGTGTGTGTGTATGTATATGCATAAATATGCATATATATACACATATATGTATATATATATATATTTATATATTTATATATATTATATATATATGTATATGTATAAATATACATATATATACACATATATGTATATGTATATATATATATATATTTTTATATATATATATATTTATATATATATATATATATATATATATATATATATATATATATATATATATATAGTATATATATGTATATATGCATAATTGTACATATATATGTACATAGTTTTATAAATACATATCTATATATAAATTTGCATGTATATATATATATATATATATATATATATATATATATATATATACATATATATATATATATATATATATATATATATATATATATTATATTATATGATATATAGATATTTACATATATATGTATATTTGTGTGTGTGTGTGTATTCATATACATATATACATATACTGCTATCTAAGTCCTCACGTGCAAAGCACTCGCACCCAAAGGCCGTGTATAGTATACACTTCGACAATTAATCAGCCTTGATCATTGTCCTTCCCCAGGTATTCACCCTCTCGCCCCCGTCGCTCGGGAGACAGGTAACAACACTCGGCGACGCAGTATAATTCCCGTCATCTTTGCTTGCGGCTCCACAGCGGACACATGTGCGTATCCTGCTTCCGCTTTATATCACAGACAGATTTCCATGCAGATTTGCACAAGTATATACGTATTTTGTCTTATTTTTCTTCTTCAAGGTATCGGCTTTTGATTATTTTCTGCTTAGAGATTTTTTGTATTGAAAAAAAATAGAGAAACAAATCGAAAATTGCTGGTTAATCGTGTTTTCTTTTTTTTTTTTTTTTACTTGATGCATATGAATATATATATATATTTATATATATCTACATATATATATCTATATTTAAGGTTATGTATGAGTAGCACTCGGTAGAACATAGTAAAGCGTGTAAGCACTAGAAAGCTTTTAAATTGATTTGCTGAAGTGGATGATGGGAAAGTTCGTTGAACATTCAAGTTTATCGAGAAGTAAGTTTTAAATCGCGCGGAATCAACTCAAGTCTACGTCAACTATACTTCAACAGTGCCGTAGAAAAAGGTAAATATCTTAGACGTCCACTCCATTTCCCTTGTGCATCGATAGCAACAGGTGATAAAAGGGTTTGCTTCACATCCACAGTATAAGCTGATGGGAAAAGTGTAAACTTTATCAGTCTGCATTAAAAGATTGTTCAGTCTTAATGAAGTTATAAGTTTCGGAGTGATCTTGGATGTGAAAAATTCGGTTTTTGATGAATGTATTGTACCATCGCGATGAAGTCTGTTACAGAGAAACACCCTTTCGGTTATAGATCATGTTTTATACAGGTGGTATGGATCTGAAAAGGAATTGAAATCAGGTAGAGTGTAATCTTGAGGATGGAACTGCTCTTCCTTGACGTACTTGCGGCGAAATTAATATACATGTACCAAGCCTTGTTAATGTTCGTAGCCCATATAGCTGAACCTTTGGCCTAACCTACGCCCACCAGGTTTGAGGCAGATTTGAGACCCATTTCCATATTTCCGAAAAAGCAATAATGTTAACGTTTTAAGATATGATACTGAGTTGGGCATGTCCTGAAGGATGTTCTCTCAGCTAATTCTATAGACTATGCCTAACATGCCACGATATCTGAAATCTTTTGAGAAAATTGAAGACTTTACTGTAACAGATTTTATTTATACACAGGACTTGCAGTTTATAATCTTCTAGGCTCGCTGAAAGCTCTCTGTTATCTTCCATATCTTTGTAACTGCCTGACATGGAAAGAATGTCATATTATACATTTCGCAATAACTATTTATGGTATGCATTTTTCCAAGCACATACATATGTGTATATATATAAGTACACAAACACATACACACACACACACACACACTATATATATATATATATATATATATATATATATATATATATATATATATATATATATATATATATATATATATATATATATATATATATATATATATATATATATATATATATATATATTTAAGACACAAGCATCAAGGCGACTCCACAGTAATAGCTGTCGCCGGCGGCGTTCAGCCGGCTGCCTCCTGCCCCAGAGCCTCAGTCTCGGTTACGTAATGGCATGCAGCAAGCTAAACACTGCCGAGTCTGGGCATTGTTATCTTGTGATTTATGACATAATTATGACATGAGTGACTGAGCGCAATTTTTCTTTGTGCAAATTCTGCTTTGACTTTTATGATTTATGATATTTACGATTTATGATAATTGCGTTATCTGTCAACTATATTTTTAATGAATTAAGTACTTTTGCAGTACGTTTAGTGCAGTATTTTCAGTTTTCTCTGCTTAGTTTCGTAATCGAATTTACCATCCAGTCTAGACAGCATCGAGCACCTGTCTTCATAGATCGCCAAAGCAAAATATTCTCACGACATACATATTCTTTAAATCGGAAGTGAACTTAAGCCCTAAGTACTTAGCGTCGACACCATCCTCCTCTTGTTCGGGAAATGAAATGGAGTGCAAAGTGCATATTCGTCTCCCCGAGAAACCTATAATTCCAATGTGTATTTCTAGAGTTCAGTGCACATTCCGGTCCAGGTGTCAAGATGTCTTCGAGCGGCGACAGTCTCCTCGACGCAGAGGGCGAGAGGGAAGAGCGAGGACACTGGTCTCACAAATGCGACTACCTCTTTACAATGACCGGCTATGCCATCGGGCTTAGCAACGTGTGGAGGTTCCCTTACCTGTGTTATGTGAATGGCGGAGGTAAGAACAAGAACGGAAATCACCATGGGTTAGTTTAGTGCCAATAAGGATATATTTGATTTGTTTCTCTTTTCGTATTTTAGAAAATAGATCTGCGTCCTTCCTGAATCTGATCATAGCTGAACACTTGGCTTTTACATGGCTGTCTTTCGTGGCGACACAGGGGCGTTCCTGGTGCCCTACCTGTTGATGCTGGTGCTGGTGGGCATCCCGCTGTTCTTCCTGGAGACGGCCGTCGGGCAGTTCAGCTCCTCCAGCTGCCTCGCCGTCTTCTCCGTCTGCCCGGCGTTCAAAGGCAAGGAGCTTGCTCTGAAAGGACCTTGTGGATAGGATGTTGATGCGAAATATCTCATTCACAGATCATATGCACAGCGCAAAAGAATTGGTGTGTATTTGTATATTCTAACAGGTATATAATGAATGTGAATATATATACATATATATATTGTATACATATTGTATATACATATTATATCATATATATACATATATATACATATATATATATATATGTATATATATATACATATATATATTGTATACATATTGTATATACATATTATATCATATATATACATATATATACATACATACACACACACACACACACACACACACACACACACATATATATATATATATATATATATATATATATATATATATATGTATGTATTGCATATACAAAAGATATATTTATATCTAATATATATATAAGTATATATAAATATGTATATATAAAATATATATTTATAAATATATATATATATATATATATATATATATATATATATATATATATATATATATATATATATATATATATCCTGACGCAAAGAACGGACGTTCCAAGCCCCCACCCTGACTTCCCGCCTGAGGTTCAGCCTTGGTCAGTCACTCCGGGTGGATGCCACCTCTGCCACCCCCGCCGACGCTGCCCCATATAAAAGGGGGTGGTGGGTTGTGGGCCCCATCATCCACCTGTGGGGCTACCTAAAGCTTTCCCCCACAAGCTTCACTCCGGGCTGGCGGCTGCCAGAACGCAGGCGAGACAAGTAGTTCTTGTTCCCAGCCTGCGCTTCAGCAGCCGCCCTCCTAGCAGGGCCCACAATCCGCCTCACTTGTTGGGTGGGAGGGACTTTTCCCCTCCTCCAAGCCTTTCCATTTACACACAGCACCGCCGATTGGTTATATCTGGGGGTAGGACTGGCAAGGCTCACCTCCCCTGAGCCTCCCATTAACCCCAGGGGGCTTAGGGGCAGGAGTTGGTACAGGACCAAGGCGTGTCATGTGGGCCATGACCCTGTACCTCTGGGGCCTCCTGCTGCTCCTAGATCCCCCACAGTTTAGCCTGGGACCGCAAGGTACCTAGTTTCCATGGGAGGCCACACTGAGGTACTGCAGGTCTCAATGAATGTGCACTGGCAAGGGGAGGCTAATGCAGGGCTGCTCACTTTTTCGCACTAGGCTAGCCAGCGGTGGTAGCTGCAAGCGAGAAGGCATGCAAGGACTTAACACTAACTAGACTACGACACCATCGCTTCACATCACCCTGTGCATGAAGCACCCACTAATATATATATATATATATATATATATATATATATATATATATATATATACAAATATACATTATATATATATACATATATATATATATATATATATATATATATATATATATATGTGTGTGTGTGTGTGTGTGTGTGTGTGTGTGTGTGTGTGTGTGTGTGTGTGTGTGTATGTGTATGTGTGTGTGTGTGTGTGTATGAATGATGGTAAGGCTGCAAGGAAATTTACGGTTACGGGGAGATTTGACCCAGGTAAGCCGTCCCCGTGCTGTTCTGCCCCGATCCTTAGATTATATATTTTTTGCATTTTGTTTATCACTCCCGCAGGTCTCGGTATGGCATCCCTCGCTATCAACTTGGTGACGGTAGCGTACTACATCGTTTTAGTTTCGTATCCCCTGCTGTTCATCACTTACTCTTTCACCTGGGACCTCCCGTGGGCCTCGTGCGGGAATAGCTGGAATTCGCCCAACTGCACAGCTGTATGTGTGATGGTTTCTTCTGTTTCCCTGTATTTTTTGTGCTTATTTTATCTTTATTTTGGAAAGAAAAGTGTGATAAAGAAATGTGAAGAAAGTAGAAAAAGGAAAAACAGTGAGAACCATTCATATGTAAAGAATAAAAACAGTTGATTTTTTCATTTATTGCATAAATGTACCTTTTTTTCAAATATTTAGGTATGAATTTCGGTATGAAAGGATTAAGCTGGTTTAAGTTTCCATTCTTTTGTTCACGCGATATTTTTTCCCTGTTTTAAAGGCGTTTGGGGTTCGAAGTGGAGTAATCCAAATGGCAGAAAAATCTCTTTGTCTCTCTGTATCCGAAATTGCTGTCCTAAATATTTCAATGAATTTAGTTTGTGCATTGTAGGCCTTTCTACCACACACACACATATATGTATGTGTGTTTATGTGTGTGTGTGAGGTAGTAAAACCCACAATCACAAACTAGATTTTTTGAAATATATGAGACAACAGTATCGGAATCCTCCTGGAATCCATCTTCAGAGCTGACTATGGATTTAAGGAGGACTCTGAAACAGTTGTCTCATATATTTCAATAAATCTAGTTTGTGCATAATGGGTTTTTCTACTATAGTATCAACACGGTAGAAAGTTTTTCCTTTCATACATATGTATATATATATATATATATACATATATATATATATATATATATATATATATATATATATATATATATATATATATATATATATATGTATGTATATTAAATTTTATATTTATGTGTGTATACATATAATTATATATACATATAATCATATATATATGTATATATATATATATATACATATATATATATATATATATATATATATATATATATATATATATATATATATATATATATATATGCGTGTGTGTGTATAATGCGTATATATAGATAGTTATTGATACAGATATATTTATGTATATATATACATATACATATATATATATATATATATATATATATATATATATATATATATATGTATGTATATATATATATATTTATATATATATATATATATATATATATATATATGTATATGTATATATATATATACATATATGTAGATATACATATATGTATAGGAATATATATAGATATATATATATGTATGTATATATGTAAATATATTCATTTATAAGTAAATAAATAGATGAATATTTGAATAAACATAAATAACTAATATATACGTATAAATATTTATATATGTATACATATGTATATTATAAATACATATATACCGAAAATTATATATCTAACCCTTTAATGCTTATATTGCATATTTATTGTTTAAAAAATCTGATTTATGCATGAATGTATTTTTGTATAGGACGGAGAAGTGAAAGACGGCATCTCTTCAGCCGATGAATTCTTTCAGTAAGTATGTCTTATACATTCATACATACATACATACATATATATATATATATATATATATATATATATATATATATATATATATATATATTACACTCACATACACATATTCATTCACTCACACATGCACACGCACACACAAATACGCACATACACACACATATATATACATGATATGCATATATATATATTTATACATATAAGAATATACATGTCTGTGTGTGTGTATGTATATATATATACATATATATATCTATATCTATCTATCTATCTATCTATCTATCTATCTATCTATCTATCTATCTATATATATATATATATATATATATATATATATATATATATATATATACATACACACACAATTTATTTAAATGTAGGGCTATTCAAGCTGCATTTACTGTACCGTTGAATCTTTAGGTAGCGTGACATAACGGTCTTTAAGGCAATTTAAATCTTTTATATCTTATTCATTGTTATATTTATAACATATTCATTATCATTTATCTTATTATAACAAGTGGCCAAGTGGCATATCATTAAAGAAATCTTAATGATATGCAAGGAATCAACTACACTAATTTTAAAGTTTAGCTCTATATCCTCCCTTTTCCTACTAATTATGAATCAAAAATAACTTTGATCTTTACAATTTCTCTCTTACACCTCATTCTAATAAATAATTACCTTCTCAATCTATTCATTGATAACACCGGAACTGTTACCTACGACTATTTCCGTTACTGTATCCACAAGCCATTAAAATAACTGAATAAATAATGCATATATATATATATATATATATATATATATATATATATATATATATATATATATTTATATATATGTGTGTGTGTATCCTCTAGCAACAAAACATTATGGCACGTTATTCTTGCCGCATTTTCTCAATAATTTCTGTCTCTCTCTCTCTCTCTATCTCTCTCTGTATGGGTGGAAGGCAAGGACTCATCTCAATTATCTTAAATCAATATAAAGGGATTTAACAATTAAGTTAATACACTTATAAAAGCATTACAATCTATAATAACAGGGTAAAACATGACTTTAAATTCTAGCATTTAAAATACCTCTGTACGGAAGGAAGGCAAGGACTTGTCTGATGAGAAATATTTAAAATAACGAACTTATTGCTTTCCCCCAAATTAATTGTTAATATTTAAACACACAAACCATTTATAAATGATAATTATATTTAACCTTTTTAAATGTGGAATAAATAATTCTTTCGACATATACATATATATATATATATATATATATATATATATATATGTACATATATATATATATATATATATATATATATATATATATATATATATATATATATATATATATGTACACACACACACACACACACACACACACACATATATATATATATATATATATATATATATATATATATATATATATATATATATATATATATATATATATATATACATATACATACACACAAACACACATGTATGTGCATGTGCGTGTGTGCATATTTGTACATGTGTATATGTGTGTTATATATACATATACAATATATACATTACATATATATTATATACTATATATGTGTAGATAAACATTTGTCGCATATTATGGACGAAATGCCATCCCCTTGAAGGAGCCTCGGTCTCCCAAACCCACCAGTTCTCTCCTTCGACCTTGGTTTTGCTCCTCAGCTGCCGTTTCCCTCTTTCAACCTACAATTCTCCCAGTGTTCTCTCCCTCACCCTTAATCTCTCCTTCAACCGCCAGTTCTCTCACTCACCCTTGTTTTCTCCCTCAGCCGGAAGCTCCTGCGCGCCTCTTCCGGCATCGACGACGTCGGCCGCATCGAGTGGCCGGTCGTCGTGGTGACCTTCGTGGTCTTCGTCTTCCTCTTCTTCTGCGTCTTCAAAGGGATCAAGATTCTGGGGAAAGTAAGTGCCATCTCGAGGGGTAACTCAGCTATTTACAAGGTTCTACCAATGCGAACTTTCAGAAGCTCCTTTGCTAACATTTCACTAACGTCAGGCGTTAGAATAAGGGAATATATTGGTTTAAATTTAGTTCAGCATTAGACATGTGGACACTGGATATTTACCTTGAAAAATCTGTTATGCTGACATACCAGATATGCTTTGGTGTCTTCATGCTCCCATGCTGTGCAGGTCATGTGGCTCACAGCAATTTTCCCGTTCGTCATGCTGTTCAGTCTACTGATACGTGGGGTCACACTTCCGGGAGCCGTGGATGGAATCTACTTCTACATCTACCCCGAGTTTAACAGACTCAAAGAGATGAAGGTGAAGTAAATAGCTACACTGTAGGATATAATGAAAAATCATATATGCGTCATCTGAGTCTTTCTCATAAAAAAACAAAACCCCCCAAACAAACAAAAAATGACTATGACCTCGTTTCTTCTTTTCACACACCTGGACCAGGTATGGGCGGCAGCGGCCATACAGATCTTCTACTCCTTGGGCCCAGGATGGGGGTCGCTCATCTGCTTCGGCTCCTACAACAAGTACCGCAATCGGTGCACGAGAGACGCGCTCATCGTCCCCGTCCTGAACTGCAGCACCTCCATCCTGGCGGGATTCGTCGTCTTCTCGGTGCTCGGCTTCATGGCGAAGAGAGCGGGCGTCTCCGTTGAAGAACTTGCTGTTGCTGGTAAGATTGTTAAAGGTTGGTCATATTACTTCCTGCCTTTAACAAATGCAAGAACATTTAGTAATCGGTGATTGACCATGGTTTACTTCAGCACTTATTTTTAATATGAGCATCAAAATATTTACTCAGGCCCGTCCTTGGTGTTTGTCGTCTACCCCGAGGCCTTGTCTCTGATGCCGGTTGCTCCCCTGTGGTCTGTCCTCTTCTTCCTGATGTTGTTCTTCCTGGGCATTGACGCCTGTGTAAGTCCGTCACGTATAATACTTCCATTTGATAAGATTAACCCCCATGTGAGCCACTGATGTGTTTGTGCGGTTTATAGAGGCAGCAGTGGGTGATAATGGCTAGCTAACGTCATACCATCTGCCTTACATTTCAGTTCGCTCACACAGAGACCCCAGTACTGTGCGTCTTGGACGAATTCCCAAAGTTACGTGGTCGCAGAGACTGGGTCACTTTCTTCGTTTGCTTCATTTCCTTCTTGGCAACGATCATCTTTGGAACGGATGTAAGTAGACGGTGCATGAAGATTTAGGAAACGTTAACAAGAGCAACGGAATGTAAGAATTTCAATACTCTTTTGAGCCCCATGGGTATGAAAGTACAGATTGATATTGCATTTCAGGGTGGGATATACTGGATAACACTGGTCGACTGGTACTGTGCTTCTTTCACCGTTATTATCGTTTGTTTTTGCCAGATATGCATATTCAGTTACACCTATGGTAAGTAGAAGCCTATTAGATTTTGGCATTAAGAAGCTACAGGTATGTCTGTTATATCCAACTTGTGTGGCTAACTCCATGTAATAATATTTTGACTTTAATCATTTGTTATCATTTTAAGATAGATATATTGTTATCAAT
>NC_091557.1:7111024-7118524 GCF_042767895.1 Penaeus vannamei | reverse complement strand
ATTCAATGGATAATTAGATGCATGATTATATGGATTTTGGATTTTTTTTTTCCATTCAATGGATAGTTAGATACATGATTATATGGATTTTTTCGAGATTCAGTTGAGATTGAGGTATATGATTATCTGGATTTTTCGCGATTCAGTGGAGATTTAAATTTATGAATATACGGATTTTTCGATTCAACGGAAATTTCAAATCACAATTGTATGGATTTTTTGCGATTCAGTTATTTAGATATATAATTATATGGATTTTTCGCGATTCACTGGAAATATATATTCAGTTGAGAATTAGATATACGATCATATGGATTTTTCACGATTCATTGGAAATTTATATATATATAATTTATGGATTTTTCGCGATTCATTGGAGATTTGAATATAAAATTATATACATTTATTGCGATTCAATAGAGATTTAGATACATAATAATATGGATTTTTTGCGATTCAGTGGGATTAGAATACATAATTACAAGCATTTTTTGCGATTCAATAGAGATTTAGATATGTAATTATATGGATTTTTCGCGATTCAATGGAGATTCAAGTGTAGAATAATGTAGCCTTTTGCGATTCAATGGGTATTTAAATATATAATTATGTGAATTCTCCGCGATTCAGTTTAAATTTAAATATATGATTATATGTTTTTTTTTGTGATTCAGTGATTTAAATATAGAATCATATGATTTTTTCGCTCATATGGAGTAGCTGTACTAATAGCATGGAATCTTGTACATTTAATATTCCGGTATATATTCCATATAAACATTTCTTTATCGTTTAAAATACAATCTATGGAATATTCCGCGTTATTTTTTAAACACATAATCAATAAACACAAACATATCTCCGCATACTTACATTTCACGTTTCTAGACAAATAATTGATAAACAAAAGTCTATACATTTCACGTTTCAAGCATTCAGCAAGTAGCGATTGATGCTAACCTTAGCGAAGTACAGCAGACCGTCGCTAGTCGCTCTCATACCAAGCGCTCGACACAAGCGGGGCGCGATGTAGAAGCTGGTTAATTTCATGATCCGCCACATCGTTGGGTTGAAAATACTGCGAAAGAGTAAAAAAAAGAATAGAAATAAAGATAAATAAAAGAATAAAGAACAAAAATTAAAAAGGAAATAAAAAAATAAAGAACAAAAATTAAAAAGGAAATACAAAATAAAGATAAAAAAAAAATAAAGAAAAAAATTAAAATGAAATAAAAAAAATAAAGAAAAAAATAAAGATGAAATTAAAAATAAAGCAATTAAAACAATAAAAAAAAAATATATATATATATATAGGGTTCAAAATTCGGGTGTGTGCTTCTGTGGTGTAGAAATGGTAGGTATATTAACTACGGTTAAAGAATTGGATGAAATTGTCCTTGCTGGTAAAGGGGGATGAAAACTTGACTGTATATTTATTCATTGACTGCACGAACTTGCTATTACATTTACTACACATAATTATTTGCTTAGAATCGAGTCTAAATGAATCCATTTCCTCTCTGCTTATTTTTTTTTATTATTAAGTTAATCCTACAACTAAATCTTAACAATTACTAAGTCTCCCCTAACGTCATGTTCATCCAGATCAAGTTATTAACATCACACCTAAAGAGAAATACAAAAAAATGAACACAATTCTAACAAGAAACGAACCATCCGAGTGAGAAAAACAATCTATTAACCCAATGACCAATTTAAAATAACCAATTTGCGAAAAGAAATAGCAAATCCGAATAATAAAGACATAAGAAAAATAATGATCCGATACTCACACGGCCGCGATCCTGCAGAACTCGCTCTCCTTGTGGTTCAGAGAGTCACACTGCATCCCGAAGCCGCAGGAGGCCGTCGCGTCCATGCTGAAGCGACCGAGCAGACCCTGGTGGTAAGAGGCGAGAGAAGAGAGAAAGAATGATAAGAAAAAGCACTGAAAACATAGGAGAAAAAATAACAAAAATGTCAAAGCAGCATGAGACCTAGCAAACCCTGGTGGTAGGAGAGAGAAGAGAGAAAGAGTAAAAGAAAATAAAAAAAATAACGCTGAGCAACATAGGCAAAAACAACAAGATGCCAACGAATCCTTTGCATCCATGATGAATGTATTAAGGGAAAACGAAATGGAAAACTGTATGTTGAAACGTAGGGTGATCCAGTAACAGTGACTGGAAACCGAAATAGGAAACTATTCCTCTTAATGAACGCTAGTTATACGGCACATTCTACAAGTACAGAGAACATTGGAAAAAAAATCAAGAATTTAGTATAACAAATGTGAACAATAATATGAATCCATTTACAATTTACAAAAGGCTTAGACAAAATCCACCATAAGTAGGAATGCGATATGATTTTTAAATAACAAACCTAAGCGAAAAACAGTCTTGTCGTAGTAATACCCTTCAATCAAACATCTTGCCTTGGTGAAATAATCCATTCCCATTCAAACCCTTCCATTTTCTCTCCTTTTCCTCCTTTCTCCACTTACTTTCAGTTCGACCTTCTCGCTCTGCTTCGCCAGGGACCTCGCGACGTGGCCCAAAACTCCAGCTTTTTCGGCGACGAGAGGAAACATGACTTTGAGCCGACTTGAGGTGAAGGCGGGGGTCACAGCTGCTCGGATGCGCTTCCATCGGTCTCCTGTCGCGTTGTTTAACATGTCGTTCCACAGCTGTAATGGTTACGTGGTGGTCAGGTGGGTGGGGTGTCCTCGCTGGGTAGTGGGGTGTGTTGCAGGTCAGAGAGAGAGAGAGAGAGAGAGAGAGAGAGAGGAGTAGAGGAAGAGGGAGGGAGAAACAGAAAGACAGAGAGGCAGAGAGAGAGAGAGAGAGAGAGAGAGAGAGAGAGAGAGAGAGAGAGAGAGAGAGAGATGGAGGGAGGGAGGGAGAGAGAGAAGGGGGGGGAGAGTGAGGGAGGGAGAGAGAGAGAAAAAAAAAAAAAAAAATCGCGGAGGGTCACCTGGTCTTCAGGTCCCGCGAGGTCGAGATGCCTCCGGTCCACGAAGTGATCGAAGTCCCTGACGAGGACACCCTTCAGGAGCTCCGGGTCGCCCACGAGGAGCTGCGGCGTGAGGAAGTTGTAGAGGCCGCAGACACGTTGTCCACCATGGCGAAGGTAGGCCTCCTCCCGCCACTCCCACACCGGCCTCGTCGAAGAGAACACGTGGTGCAAATGGCCGGTGAAGGGGCGGGCGGGCGGCGAGGGCACCCCTAGTCGTGCCCAATGCCCGTGGCACCACTTGCCCCACGCCCACAGGCATGCGAACAAGCTCACGAGCAGCAAGACCACCTCCAGAAGCATTCTGAAAATATTAGTTAAACCTGCTTGAAACTGAAACAAACTTATAAATGGTGTCATCCAAAAGTGACAAAAATGGCACCTGGCAACTCTATCGCATACTCAAATAAAACAGTAATATACACTGCTCTACATTTTCCTTCTAAATTTTAAACATATTTTTGGATTGTTGCATGTGATTGATAGACGAATAAAGAAAAACATTTCATTTCGTAATAAATAACATCAGTGCTGAATTTGCAATAAAGAAACATTATACATACAGGGAGTAAAGAAAATTCGATATTCACTAATATTTCTATATCTCTATATCCGGGTGTACCATATGTATATATATATATATATATATATATATATATATATATATATATATATATATATATATATATATATATATGTATATATATGTTTGTGTTTATGGGTGTGTATGTATGTATGTATGTAATATAGATGTATATATATGTATATATATGTATATATATATATATATATATATATATATATATATATATATATATATATATATATATATATATATATATATACTTATTTGTATTCATATTTATATATATAGTTTTATGTAGTTATATATACATATATATATACCTATATATGCATGTATATAGTTATATATATGGTTATATAGTTATATATATAGTTATATAGTTATATATAGATAAGTAGATAGATTGATTTATGTTTATCATGTGTCTAGAAAAAAAACGCGAAACATCCCATGGATTACGCTTAAAAATAAGAAAGAAAAAAATATATAAGTATATATATGCATACATATATATATATATATATATATATATATATATATATATATATATATATATATATATATGAAATTTAGCTCATATAAAATATTAAGAAAAAGAAAATCTGTGAAGGTATCCCCCCGTAGAAAAAACTCTTCATGGCAAATGAAAGATGATTGGTTTGAGAGAGTTCGGAAATGTATAGCGTATAGTTATATATAGATATGTAGTTTGTGTGTGTATGTGTGTGTACGTGTGTGTGTGTTGACACAGTGAGTGAGTGAATGTGTGTGTGTACACACAGTGAGTGAGTGAATGTGTGTGTGTGTGTACACACAGTGAGTGAGTGAATGTGTGTGTGTACACACAGTAAGTGAGTGAATGTGTGTGTGTACACACAGTGAGTGAGTGAATGTGTGTGTACATATATGTACACACCCAGTGAGTGAGTGAATGTGTGTGTACATATATGTACACACACAGTGAGTGAGTGAGTGAATGAGTGTGTGTGTGTGTGTGTGTGTGTGTGTGTGTGTGTGTGTGTGTGTGTGTGTGTGTGTGTGTGTGTGTGTGTTTGTTTGTGTGTGTGTGCGCGTGTGTGCGTGTTTGTGTGTGTGAGCCAGTGAGTCAGTCAGTGAGAGTGAGTGCGTGTGTGTGCGTGTGCGTGCTTGCGTGCGTCCTCAAACGGTGTATTTCTATATCTAACATTATAACCAACTTCCTACTCTTCCCTCGTGTCAATATGAACCCACACCGTGACCGCCTCCCATTGGCTGTCTGGTATTTCCTGTGACAACAACTCCCTCTCTCGAATGCATTTGCAAGCACGTCTGCCTTTATGAGTCAGCATGATTCAGCAACCTTTTATTTGCCTGAGAATGAAAGCTTTGGGAAGGCACCGGGAAGAGGTGCAATATAAAGTTGATAATAATCATACATTTTACAACTACTCGCAAAATATTTGACTTGATGCTCCGTACCGTATTTTAGGAATTAATTACCATATGGGTTTTTATTTTTGTTTGGCTGAGTTCAGAAATATTTCCCTAATGGTAATTCATCCGACTCGAGTGGTGCAATATAGTGCAGGAACAGATATTAACAGCTTGTATTTATGTCGGCAATTTGAATATGTAAAATAGCTGAAATGCGATTGCTTCTTCATCTGTTATCACTTAATGAAAAAAAAAAAAAAATGCATGTGTGTATTTTTGTTTGATTACCTTTGCAGCGATAAGAATCTTTAGTCAGCAAATTAATTAAACCATACTTTACGATATGACAATGATATATGACAATCTAACAGCACAAAATATGGTTTCGGTAAATATATATATATATATATATATACATACATATATATATATATATATATATATATATATATATATATATATATATTGATATATCAATACACACACACACTCACACACACATATATATATGTATATATATATATATGTATATATATATATATAATATACATATATATACATATATACATATACATACATATATATATATATACACATACATATATATATATATATATATATATATATATATACATACATATATATATATACATACATATATACATATACACACACATATATATATATATATACATACATATATACATATACACACACATATATATATATATGTATATATATGTATATATATACATATACACATATATATATATATATATATATATATATATATATATATATATATATATATATATATATATATATGTATATATATGTATATATGTATATATGAATATATATACGGATATATTACATATATGAATATATATATATGGAAGTGTTATATATATATATATATATATATATATATATATATATATATATATATATATATATATATATATATGGAGATTATATATATGTATATACTGTATATATATATATATATTTATGAATATATCTATGGAGACTATATATATGTATATACTATATATATGTGTGTATCTATATATCTAACTATCTATATATACATATCTATCTATCTATCTATCTATATATATATATATGAATATATCTATGGAGATCATATATATGTATATACTGTATATATATATATATATATATATATATATATATATATATATATATATATATATTTATATATATATACGTACATAATCGATTAACCAGTACGATAATTGAACGTTATATAACACCAACCTGATGAGAACAGCAGAAATATCGAGTAAAATACAGTGAAGATCACACGTGTCTAGGAAGCCAGAGATGTCAAGGAGTCTCCAGCTTTCCCTGTGTAAAGCGGTTAGGGTTTCGTCTGCTTATATACGAAGCGGTTAAAACGTTGCCTAGTTAAGGGATGTATTATAAACCTTCATTTCGTTCACTATTACGTGCGTAGGGAAGCAAGATTTCTCTCGCTTTTTTGTCTCTTTCGGTAATATGTACTGTGATTTTTTTTTCAATCAGAAATATTGTTATATCAGAAATATTGTAATATCAGAAATATTGTAAAGTAGAGGTTTGTTTGTGTAGATAAATGTTATCAGATTTTGGCATCATCCCGTGTCATGCATTAGATGCTGTTAACCAGTCACAATAGGTCTCGTATGTCATGGGATTCCTTATCATTTCGTTCACCGTGCCCCTTTCTCCGGTACTCTCCGCTAATAATCTTTCAAAATAATTACATTCTCACCAGCATTAACAGATAACCATAAAGAGAAACATGCTAAATATAAAAAAATACACAATACTAACCAAATAGACAGATATTACAAACGTTCAATCGCGTGCAATATTTCTCAATGGCTTTCGTTCCGTCTCATCACAGCGAGGTAAGGAACTTTCTCGAACGATCTAGATAAACTTTTTTTTTTTTTTTTATCTCACTGTGTTTCGATTTGATTCATAAATGATGCGAATGACCGTTATGTGTCGATGTTTCTAGACCTTTCTACAAAAAGACATGAGAATGCGTTATGTTACAAGTACGAAATCACTGTAGATTCGACTGCAATAAATATTCTATAGCAGTTAGTATTAAAACGTTGATTTGTAAGGTGATTTAGTCGTGATATGTTCTTTTAATATTGGAAAATGACATTGACCTCATTGATGATCATAACAATAATAACTACAATGACAATGATAATGGTATTTATAATGATATAATGATAATGATAATAATAACAGTAATAATAGTGATAATGACAATAATGATAAAGATGATGATAACAATAATGATGATGATAATAATAATAATAATAATGATAATAATAATAATAATAATAATAATAATAATAATAATAATGATAATAATAATAATATCAACAGCAATGGTAGAAAAGATGATAACAATAACAACAATAATAACGATAATGATGACAACCATAATGATAATAAGA
>NC_091557.1:7103524-7106024 GCF_042767895.1 Penaeus vannamei | reverse complement strand
TGTGTGTGTGTATCTCTGTGTGTGTGCGTGTGTGTGTGTGTATGTAGTACTTATGAATATGTGTAAGTATGGTCGTATGTACCTGTATGTAAATTCTTGTAGGTATGCGTGCATGCATATACGTGTGTATATACAATACAGTACACATGTTTCTCTTTACTTTTATATATTAATATGCTTATATGTATGGATACATGTCTTCAGCCTAAGTAATTGCAATATCCTGATACATATACAAAACCTCTAAGAAAATCTTGCTTGTATGTGTCTGACTTTGACATAACTTTAGTATTCATCCATATTCCATTATGATGCCATAACAAACATAAATAATTTTGCATCATTCAGATATTCTTAAGACGGGCTAGAATGTTTTTTTTCTATTATTCAGATATTCTTAAGACGGACTAGAATGTTTTTGTATCATTTAGCTATTCTTTAGACAGGCTAGAATGTTTTGTATCGTTCAGATATTCTTAAGACGGGCTAGCATATTTTGTATTCTTCAGATATTCTTAAGACGAGCTAGAATGTTTTTTTTTGTTTGTTTTTTTATATTATTCAGATATTCTTAAGACGGGCTAAAAGGTTTTTGTATCATTCAGATATTCTTAAAACGGGATAGAATATTTTTGTATCATTCAGATATTCTTAAGACGGACTAGAATGTTCTACTTATGATTGCGATAGAACACCCATGGAAGTAGTTATTGCGTAAGGCTTCCTATGAATTCATGATCTCACAATTGCGGTGTAAAAAATCGATACCATTTTGAGCTGTGTGGTGTAAACTCAAGTACGGTGACTTCATAAAATATTCCTTGTGTAATATTCATCGCAAATTATACAGATTTCCTTCCACACAAAAGATATTCCTTTTCATTTTATCTTCTCTGGGAATGTTTTATTATTATTATTATTCTTTATCTATTATTATCATTATCAAGCGGAACTTTTCTTTCTCTTTATTTCAGTATGAAAAATGTCCAGATTACTTTTTATAGTCTTTATATTGCATGGAATTTAGTGATTGAAATCAAAATCTATTCAAGATGCCACAGGGGAAAAAATGCTAACTCGGGTTAAATGCCCTGGAAGTGTAGCATTTACAACGTGAAAATGGATCGAATAAAAAGGTGGAAACTACGACAATTCTTATTCTAATATATGCGCAATTTTATAAAATATTTCTTAAATAAATTGTGTAAAAGTATTTTCTTTCTCTTTTCTCATATCTATTACGTCTGGAATGCTCAGTTCATATTAGACTGAGTTAGTATTAATCACAGATCCGTTGATCTTGATGGGGAACTTGGCTCCGCTTTCCTTCAGCTTATAGATGTCCTTATCCTCCTGGCTGCCTTCTTCAGCGTCGCCTCCTTTTCCTCTCGCGGCGAAGGACGTGGCTCTGGCGGAGGCGTCTTCGTCTCGAACTCCTGTCGAAGGCTTGGAAGGGGAGCAGGTCTGCTTCCCCGAAATTTCTGTTCCCTGGACTCTGACGGGAATGACGGTGGTGTGCTGCTGAGAATCTCCTTTCTGTTCAAAATGAGTTTGGTATGTGAGTACTTTTCCTTGAAGTAATTGTGAGTTAGTTTTTTTTTTTCATTGAACCCTCTCCACACTTACCAAAGAGAATTATAGTGAAAAATGGTTAAGATTGATGTACCTGGTTTGAGGAGGAAGTTTCCTCGGGTCCGCGAGTCGCACTTGCTTTGAAGGGTACGTTGGAGGGAGCAGAGTTTGCGCTGGATACGGGAGTGGCATATTGCTGCTTGTTTTCTTTTGCAACAGCGCCTGTTGCAGCCTCATTCGACTTGAGATTTCCATTCTGCTTGAAGGTGTCGGCAGGACCAGTTTTCTTTCCTTCGGTGGTTATGGGCACGGA
The DNA here is from genome assembly GCF_042767895.1 of Penaeus vannamei. NCBI lineage: Eukaryota > Metazoa > Arthropoda > Malacostraca > Decapoda > Penaeidae > Penaeus > Penaeus vannamei. Next base: position 7,104,139 of record NC_091557.1, on the reverse strand, counting down.
AACCTCATTGACCTGAAGCTTCGGCTGCTGTTAAGGGGAGAAGCCCATCAGAAACCCACTTGCCTTTTAGACATCAGTTAAAGCCTTTTAGACACAGTCTTTCGCTTTGTGATGATGATACACAGTGAATGGGTGTAGGTCTTACCTTCTTAGGAGCCGAGATGGTGAGCACACCGTCAGAAGACACGACTGAGGTGACGCCATCCAGCTGCATGTCTCCAGGAACGATGAAGCGCCGAAGGAACCGCTGAGAACACCTCGATCCGTCTCCCTGCTTCTCCTTGCGGCCTTCGACCACCAACTCTCTGTTGCTCACAGCCTTCACGCTGATCTCTCCGCCGTCACTGAAGTCTTTCACGTCGAGAACGAACTGGAAAAAATGAGCGGGAAATTTACTACATACGAAAAAAGTCTAAATGTGGTCACTTTTTTTTTTTTTTTTTTTTTTTTTTTTTGCATGGAATATTTTCCGTGCTGCAGTCTGAGATTCTTGGAGGAACATCTGGTATCACTCCTACCTTGTGTTGACGTTCATCCTCCGAGGAAGTGACAGCCTGGTTTTCTTCTCTCAAATCACGACTTCGGAGACTTCTGTAGCGCGTTAGGTCGTCGCCA
>NC_091557.1:7096024-7098524 GCF_042767895.1 Penaeus vannamei | reverse complement strand
GACGCAGGTATAAAGGCGTGAGTGCCCCAACAGTCTTCAGTAAACGAACAGATACCTTCACATTATCGCCTCTCCACATAAGTTGTTTAATCGTAGTAGTTCCTCAGCATCCGAAATGGCTCCCACTCAGAACAAGAATTCATGTGAGGTTAATGCAGCTTCATCCGAGGTTAAATGTTGCCACTGCGGAGGGTCGAAGGGCTCGTGGGACATGTTCCTTCCCATCACTCACAGGGGAAGCTTCTTCCAGGACTCCTTCTTCTCCAACATTCACCAGCACTTCGACGCCGCCGTCAGGCAGGTCCTGGACCAGTGGAGCGGCTCTGACCTCAGGCTCACAGACCGCACGGAGAACACCAACGTCCGCCACAGTGATGTCCTTGGTCGCTATAGAAGGCTTCGATCCGTCGACCTGAAGGAGGAGAACCAGGCTGTCACTGTCACGTCGGATGACACCAGTCACAAGGTTTGTCGCGATGACATGACATGATTACTGATCGTTACTTTATTGAATACTAATTGACTTATTCTTATCAACTGATTTTGAAGTTTTTCGATATCCATCTTCGATTTTTAAGAGGAATAATAAAGGCAAAATGTCTGCAGGTGGTGCTGGACGTGCACGAGTTCCTGGGAGGAGACGTGACAGTGAAGGTGGTTGACGAGAGTGAGCTGCAGGTGGAAGGACGCGTGGAAAAGAAGGAGGAGGGAAGTTCCTGTGTGGCTGTGCACTCCTTCAGACGCCGCTTCTCCCTGCCTCGCCTCACCAACATGGCGGCCATCACCTCCGCCATGTCCTCCGACGGCGTCCTCACCATCACAGTGCCCAAACTGGTGGGTGTTTTATCTTCTTTTCTTTTCTACTTTTCACTGTGTCATATATAAATCTTTAAATCTTAAATTTCGCGGAAGAACTTCATGTTTTTAACTGTGGGTGTTTTTGGAACAGGAAAGCGAGGACAAGCAGAGGACGACCATCATCCCCATCAAGGTCGAAGAGACGAATTCACAGACAAACGCTTCCAAAACGACAGTTTCTCAAAACGCAAATAAACAGGAAACCAAATGCGAACACTGCAGTCGGGACGCCGTCTCCAAGAAGGAGAGCAACAAGGCAGTCAGTGAAACGTGTGTCAAGAGAGAGAGCGAGTCCTGCCAGTCCGAGAAAAGGTCCTCGGCACTTGATTCCTTCGCTGGACACAACTTCCTTCCCATCGTGCACAGAGGACTCTTCTTCGACGATTCGTTCTTCCAGGAAAGCCGGAAGGATTTCCAGAGGGCGGTGAAGGAAGTGTTGAACAAGTGGGGAGAACAGTCCTCCATTGGCGACGACCTAACGCGCTACAGAAGTCTCCGAAGTCGTGACTTGAGAGAAGAGAACCAGGCTGTCACTTCCTCGGAAGATGAACGTCAACACAAGGTACTATGAGTACCAAGTGACACTCAAATACCACTGCAAAAAAAAAAAAAAAAAAAAAAAAAAAAAAATATTGGGCTTTATCTACTTTAGAAGTTGGTCTTCGTGTAAAATTAATGTGTCCGCCTTTTCCAGTTCGTTCTCGACGTGAAAGACTTCAGTGACGGCGGAGAGATCAGCGTGAAGGCTGTGAGCGACAGAGAGTTGGTGGTCGAAGGCCGCAAGGAGAAGCAGGGAGACGGGTCGAGGTGTTCTCAGCGGTTCCTTCGGCGCTTCGTCGTTCCTGGAGACATGCAGCTGGATGGCGTCACCTCAGTCGTGTCTTCTGACGGTGTGCTCACCATCTCGGCTCCTAAGAAGGTAAGACCTACACCCATCCACTGTGTATCATCATCACAAAGCGAAAGACTGTGTCTAAAAGGCTTTAACTGATGTCTAAAAGGCAAGTGGGTTTCTGATGGGCTTCTCCACTTAACAGCAGCCGAAGCTCCAGGTCAAGGAGGTTTCCGTGCCCATAAGCACCGAAGGAAAGAAAACTGGTCCTGCCGACACCGTCATGCAGAATGGAAATCTCAAGTCGAATGAGGCTGCAACAGGTGCTATCGCAAAGGAAAATAAATCGCAAAATGCCACTCCCGTATCCAGCGCAAACTCTTCTCCCTCCAACGTACCCTTCAAAGCAAGTGCGACTCGTGGACCCGAGGAAACTTCCTCCTCAAACCAGGTACATTATTCTTAACTAGTTTTTCACTATAATTCTCTTCGGTAAGTGTGGAGAGGGTTCAGTGAAAAAATACGTATACTAACTTACAATTACTTCAAGGAAATATACTTACAAACCAAATTCTTTTCTAGCAGAAAGGAGATTCTCAGCAACACACCACCACAATTCCCGTCAGAGTCCAGGGAACAGAAGAGATTTCGGGGAAGCAGACCTGCTCCCCTTCCAAGCCTTCGACAGGAGTTCGAGACGAAGACGCCTCCGCCAGAGCCACGTCCTTCGCCGCGAGAGGAAAAGGAGGCGACGCTGAAGAAGGCAGCCAGGAGGATAAGGACCTCTACAAGCTGAAGGGAAGCGGAGCC
>NC_091557.1:7066024-7071024 GCF_042767895.1 Penaeus vannamei | reverse complement strand
AAAGGCCCCTTTAGATATCAGTCAGGGAGGATGTCTCATCGAGTTAGTCATTCATGACCCCAGAAGCATTCCTCTTCCATAAGCAATCCATGTATAGTGACAACCTCTCATCGGAATCCATTGTTGTGTCTTGCTGTGACACATCAAAATAATCAAATTCTTTATTTGAGGTCCAATTTGTGTCAGACCCGTGTGTGTCTGGCACGACTTTGTCATCTGATTCATCAGAACCAGAGTAGAGATACCAAGATTCAGGCACTGTTACCTGTGCCGATGAAGACGAGGGAGTGGTTTCTGTGGCCGTGGCTGGTGGAGGAGAAGCTAGAGGAAGATCTGTTGGATATTCTCCAGTTCATCTTGAGGAGAAATGGTGCTGCTCCAAAGTACAGAGTGGCAATGATAAGCAGTCATTAAAGCCCTAAGTTTTTATAATGTTTGCCAATCAGATCCTACCACTTGGGGTGACATGGAATGACCTGACATATAGTGACATCTATTATTTAGATAGGAATTATTTACACTGACATCTATTGGATAATTTTCAACTATTTTGTGTATATGTATATATATGATTATTAGATAACAACTAATGAAGTGATACTTATATAGATGTTATAAAAAAAAGGGACTATGAGCACGCACAACCATCTAAGTACATGATGGATTCGAAGTGAGAACATATATCAACACTTGCCATCTGCAGTGGTGCTCTAGCATGCGATGGCATGTGCCAATGCCATCCAAGATCATTCATGGCAAAAAGGTTTGCTGCCATCCACAGATAAGAGGATAACCCTCTGATAGTTGACTATAGTTACCACCACTATGGCAAAGCTTTTGAATCCAATAATAGCCCATACTTCAAATTAAAATGTCTGCAATTTCTTTAATAGCTATAGCAATATATGCATTACTGTTGATATTTTTTTTAACTAATATGTATTGCAATTTTGTATACAATTTTACTCCATGAAAAAGGTAAATGTTGATTACTAATTTGAACAATGCTGAAATCTGGAATCTAGCAACACATTTGCATGATTTGGCATAATGGTAGTAACATTAGATGAATTACTTTAAAGAATGAAAACTTTAAAATCCTTTTGGTCTTTCTGTAGGTAACTTTCATTAATGTTTCATGAATCATATTATTTTTGTGTTAAAATATCAGCATGTTTTATGAGGTTTAATTTTGTAGTTCAAGCCACAATTATTTTATTCCTTGGTTTACGGATTTTATTTCTGAAAAGCTCTGACAGGCAGTAGGAAAATGAGAGAGAAAATTACTGGGTGTTTTTACCTTTTTTTAGGAAGAGTTTATTGATTTCTGGAAATATGTGATAGACAGTAAAAAAATCAATGAAATACCAGTGACAAAACTACATGTCTGGAATCATTATTGGTCAGGTTCCCACAGACAGGAATGATCTACTGTGACAGGACCGGTGACATTGTGCTTGAGACAAATGGCAGATTGTGGAGGTTTCTATAGGTTAAGTCTACAGACCTCGACTTCAGCATCTTCAGATGTAATTTGAATCATGTACACATCACCGGAAAGCAAATGGAGATTGTTATAATTTTTTGTTACATCTGCATTAATCTATTACCAAGATGGTTAGCTATGTTGAACATCGGCGTTAAAATAAAAAAGTTAGTTTTACAAATATTTTTACTTTGTTCACATTGGAATCAATTTGCATCAGATTAGGGAAATGAGTCGCATATTGGAAGGGTGTGCAAGTGCCGGGACAGCCTTGTGACAGTGCTGCATCAAGGGGAATGAATGGCATATTGGTGGCTCAATCCATTGGTTGTGTGAGTGCTTAATAGTATAAATGCTTATAACTCGTGTAGAACATGCTCAACTAGATTATGTGATTATTTATGCAATTTTCTGAGATTCATGTGGGTTACAGACCAACACCTGGGAGGTATTAATTGTGGACCATTTTTAACAGAAGACAAAAAATTAGGTTTAGTGTATATTTTAGTTAATATATCTGTAATAGTTATATCCTGACAGTATGTTTTAGAGAAAATGCCTCATCTTTCTGTTTCTAATGATGTGACAAAAGTGTGTCTCAGGAAATGTCCCCTATCTTCAGTCAAAATACGCATGTATATACTTTGTTCAGATAGGAGTATGTTTTTGGCATTATCTAGAGTTCATAACAGTAAATTGAGTGGGTTTGCTCACATACACAAGTAGTTTTATCATACTTCAGCCAAGTGCAATAATACTGTTTTATTACATAATTTTTGAATCAGCTGCTCCCAAGACTCTGAAATAGTGGTTTCATTCTCAGTGTATTTAAACTGGAGTTGGAATTTTTTCTCCTATTTCCCCCCTGTAGAGATTCTTTAAATATCAGTTAACTCCCCCTTCCCCTCAAAAAAGTTATGTTCCCTCATTGTTTTGCATTCCATGTGTCCTATACACATCATTACAGTAAATCAGAATTTCCCATTTCTCGTATTACTTTCACAGATGTTGGATTGGTCTTGAGTGTCTTAGGTGACCTCCCTCCATTCAGGAATTGTGTAATCTAACTTTAACCCTTGACATATTTGTACATGTAATAAAAGCAGTCTGTGTGATTTCCTGTACTTTTGAAAATGGTTGTTCTTTTGTGCTTTTTGTATAAATGTATTCCCTCATCTTTTATGTACATTGGGGATTGTTAAGAACACTCATTTCTGTTATAGGTCAATTTGCATGTTTAGAAAGAAAGAAAAAAACTAATGAATAGGCAAAATACCAGCATTTAAATGTTCAAATATATTTATCTTAAATCATGCAATTTTTTGGCATATATATTGCCTCAGACTAATTTTTGACCTAAAAGAATGGGAATAGATTAATTTTGATTGCAAAAACTACTTGCGGGAGATGTCCATGCTGCTTTTTACTTTGTTTTCTTTGTTCATAAAAATTGAAACTTTTTGAGATAAGTAATGCAAAAAAAAAAAAAAAAAAAGAATAAAAGAAAAAAAAAAAAAGATTGGCACAGATTATGTGAAGGAATCAGACTAGGCCCATCTTCATATGACAAACTATAGTCTAAGTAAACTTGGAAGAAATGTTTCATGACTATTTTTTTTATAGATAATTATTCCTCATTAATCTGTAATTATTAGATAATTTTCTATTATAACTGAGATCTGGATATGTGGGATTAACAATGAATATTAGCATTCGGTACTTCTGACAGTATCATAGTTGATCAGCAAAGATAGACGGTCCCATTAAGCCTGAGTACTTTTTGTTAAGGACTCGCAATCGAAGGTTAAGTGTAAAGTGAAAAAATATGAACTAGAGATGGTTACTTTTTCTATTACTTGATGATCTTCAATATCTTTGTATAATGATCTTCAATATTTCTTTATTATGTGATGGCCATCATTTGATATGTTGCATTTTCTAGGTTAATAGTACCTTCTGGGGTTGTATATGACCCATGTTTTGTTGATACTAAACTTGCTTTTCCAGCTTATGTTTCCTTTTTTTTCTTCTTCTTTTTTCTTCTTTTTTATCTTTTTTTCTTCTTTTCTTTTCTTTTCTTTTCTTTTTTTTTCTTTTTCTTTGAAATCTTTCAAATACATGTTGTATATATCATTATAAGAATGTTTTACAGAATTATATGATACAATATTAAAATCATTAATTAATACATATTGGACTTCTCATTAGTAATAATAAAGTGATATGGCAAATAGATGTTGCAGTTGTTGAATATTAGAAAGTGTCTGTTAAATAATATCCATAAAATTGGGCATGCCAAGTAGGCTATTAAACTATACCCACACAATTGGGCATGCCAAGCAGGTAGTACACAATTCAGTCAGGCATACCCGTGGTTGTTATCCATTTCGCTGTACTGATGAGTAGCTAGACATGTCTGTTAGTAGCCAATATTACCCGTAGGTGTTTGAGTGTTGCATGCCTATTGTCTGGTGATTGTGCTCAACTACAAGTATAGGCATTTCATTGGTTGACCCATCAACCCTGTAATGACGGGGTCAGAATTTTTTGAAATGTAATGTTATGCAGCAGTCCAGACTTTATGGCAAGGCCTAAGCTGTGTACATCTGGCCCACGCTTTGCGAGTCATGACACATATATGTCATAGGCCATTACGTTGTGACGACTATAGCTGTACCCATCACTGAAGGGTTAGGGTGCCCCCAATAAGTGGCTCTACAATACCCAATAATGTGGTTGCAGCTGTAGCTAGCAGATTTTTTTAAAATTTGAATAATCATTTGAAAAATAATGGGTGGTTATATATAGGCTCATAAGGTTGTCACATGATAGGTAAAATTTTCTTTTCTTTTCTATTCTCTTCCTCTGTTTGTATGGTCTACTTGTGTCAAAAGAAATTTCTGCAAAGAGCCTTCCTCAGTGTACTATACAGTAATGATACTGAATAAGTTTGTGTATTAGTAGAATATTATTGGGACATAAATGTCATTATTGGTAGTAGTAGTAGTAGTAGTGTTATTATTTTTCATTTTTCTTTCAGTGTTGTTCTCTAATGTTTTTTATATTTTTACCAGTAGATTTATTGCAGTTACAATTTCTTACCCTAGGTTCGAATGCTGGCTGACACAAATGGGGATTTCACGAAAGCCCTTGGCCTGGAGCAAGATCTGGCTGTGTTAGGAGGCCTTCGATCAAAACGCTACTCCATGGTTGTGGAGGACGGCAAGATCACGCAGCTGAATGTGGAACCTGACGGGAAGGGCCTCTCTTGCTCTTTGGCTGATAACACCATGGCTAAGTTGTAGATTGATGGAGGGGAGTACTTTGATGCTGTTTGCGTTGTAATGAAAAATTATGATTGATTTTCCCAGAATGGAAGCATTGTTAGCAACAAATGACACTGTAATAGCTTTAATGTATGATTTCTTTGTTGGAGGTGTTCCAGACGAACAGGAGAGCTGTTACATTATGAGATCACTCTTGCTTTAGGTTGTTTTCTGAATCTCGGCTCTAT
>NC_091557.1:7023524-7038524 GCF_042767895.1 Penaeus vannamei | reverse complement strand
TATTTTCATTATTATTTTCTTATAATCATTATCATTAGTGTTGGTGGTAGTGGTGTTTTATTCATCAGTGCATGTTAATTATTTCCTATCGTCATTATAATAGTCATTATCTGCACTATATCTTATGTAAAATCTTTTCCCACGCTCTTTCACGCGTTTGCTGCCACCGTAGTATACATATTATTAAAGCTAACATTTTGTGACTAACCCATACCTACAAGACCTGTGCAACCGGTTAGATGTGAGCGAAAGCACAGAGCAATCAGATCAATATATTGGGTCTTTGCAGTAATACTAGAGAGTAAAACAATCGTGACAGAATTGGTACCGAAATTCATCATTACTTCACGAGCATACTAGTAACATCCAGCAAAGATAACACCATTTGTCTCCAGTACTCGTTTCTCATCGTATTTTAAAATGTAAAGAACTGACAAAGCTTCGAATATTAAGCAGTTATACACACTCACCACTCCACTTTCCCCCGCGTAATCACAAGTACCAGTGGAAGGTAACAGACCACGTGGAACCCATGTCTCTGACTCACGTGCTGATTCACCTGACCGAGCACGTGCAATGCCCCTCCTTACGCCAAACCCATGGCACTCCCCCACACCCCAGCAGCGTACCTACACTCACGGGACTGGCTGAGCGTGTGGACCTATGCCAGGGCCAGTGTGCCAACCCGGCCATTAGTTTGGTACCCCTCCCCCCCCATTCCTCTCTTATGCCACGTGCCAACTAAGAGTCGCATTCTCAGATGCCAGAAATGTGATTTAGGCATGTACGTAACGCAAACACACATATGTACGTAAGCACTTTTTTTTTCCTCTTTTCCCAAGGCGTTTCCGAAAGAGCTAGGTGGTTCGTCTCTCCCGCTTTGGGTGTGTGCCAACAATGATGAAATGCAATGGAGAGGCAACTTACTCCAAGAAGCGCGATCAGACTCGAGTACTGATAACCTAGATAAGAAAAGGTTAAGCTGAATTTGTGGATAGGTCTATAATTACTTGAATAGTTTTTGTAACAATGGAACTCTTAACTGTAACCTAATCGAATTTTACTTACGTGAAATGATGTTGACATAATGATATAAAGAAAAGAAAATGCTATTACGGCAAGTATATTGACAAACAATGACTGTGCAATAGACAAAACATTCAAACAACAGACGACGAGCCTAAACATAAACCCGACGAAACAAACAAAGGCCGCGCGGGAAAACGAACCAGGAAGACGACCGTCGCTGGACAATGCGATTTAACCGTGACAGTGTAATCAATCAGTCAATATCTCTTTAATCTCGTCAGCCCCGGTCGTCAAAGGCCGTATATTACATAAGCCAATGTCCAAAAGCATTGTCGCCTCAAATTTTATGTTCAGCCACGTTATCGACGTAGGTTAGGTGCGATAATTTGAGGTAAAGGGTCGATGTAAAGGATTAAACTATTATGGCGACGAAATCATAGCAGCTGAATTATCAGATAACTGCCTTTGTTGATTGTAGAATATTTTTGCCCATCTTCAATAACTTTGTTTACTTGTTTAAAAGTCTTACGTCAAGTAAATTTCACAGATCAATGCACATCCACGTATCGACTTCTGTTTTTTCTCATTATTCTTTACAATTTCTAAACTGCTTGAAAACTACATCAAAATCAATCAATCTGTTGCGCGAGAAATTATTATGAAGGCACGAAAAAATCAAAGGAAGTCGAGATGTTAAGATTTGAAACACGAGTCTGAATGCGCGCGCGCGCGCGTGCGTGTGGGTGTGGGTGTGGGTGTGGGTGTGAGTGAGTGAGTTAAGGAGGGAGGGTGATAAAGAGAGAGAGAGTGAGTGACTGACTGAGTAAGAGAGAGAGAGAGACGGAGGGAGGGATGGTGAGAGAGAGAGTGTGTCTGTGTGTTAGTGAGGGTGAGAGTGTATGTGTATGTATGTGAGGGAGTGTGTGTGTGTGTGTGTGTGTGTGTGTGTGTGTGTGTGTGTGTGTGTGTGTGTGTGTGTGTGTGTGTGTGTGTGTGTGTTAGTGAGGGTATGGGTGTGTGTGTGTGTGTGTGTGTGTGTGTATGTGTATGTATGTATGTATGCGCGCGCTCGTGTGTGTGTGTGAAGACTGATAAAAGTTATTCATTTCAAGGCCAAGCATACTGACTACCCAGCATGCCTACCCAAGCATGATAACGGAATATAGATCCACCGGACTACGGACAGACACACACAGCCCTAGGTGTCCAGTGCGGACTAATGATGATAATAACAGGACGATATCAACAACTACTATTACGGTTACTATCACTCCCACTAGTACTGCTACAATTACTACTTTTACTCCGATACTGATAATAACAAAGATGATATTGTTGATTACGATAATAATAATGATAATGATAACGGTGATGATAATAATAATAATAACAGGAAGTGAAGAAGAAAAATGAAATCAAGATAAGAATTAATAATAATGCCAATATAAATTGCAGTAAGGCCAACAGTCATAAAAACAATGATAACAATCATCATGATGATAATAAGAGTAATAACAATAACAGTAAGAAGAGAAGTTATTATAATGATAATAAGAAATGTAATCATAAAAATAATAATAAAAGTAATCATAATAATAACAATAATAAAAGTAATCATAATAATAAGAAAAGTAATGGCAATAATGAGAAAAATAACCATAACAAGAATCGTCATCATCATAATAATAAAAAAAAAACATCATCAACATTCTTGTTTTGTTTCTATAACGGAGAGAGAGAAAAAAAAAACATTACAGAACAAACCAATAATGCTTCTGAGCTTGACCCTGAACGTCTGATCCCAGGATGATGCAAGAGGAACACAAGGAAAAAAGATACAGAGGAAGAGGAAATCACGGTGAGTCGACAGTCTCAACGTATAATTGTAAAAAGGGAAAGACAGAAGTATATTCGATAAAGACAAAGAAAAGAAAAAAAAATTAAAAAATGAAATGGTGTAAATTCGATATAGATAAAGAAAAGAGAAAATAAGTAATATATGAAATGGTGTAAATTCGATAAAGACAAAGACTAGAAAAAATAAATGAGAAATGAAAGATTGAAGTATATTCGATAAAGACAAAGAAAAGAAAAAATAAGTAATAAATGAAATGGTGTAAATTCGATAAAGACAAAGAATATAAAAAATAAATAAGAAAGGAAAAATTGAAGTAAATTCGATGAAGACAAAGAAAAGAAAAATAAGTAATAAATGAAATGTTGGTGTAGAATAGAAAAATGAATAAAAATGAAATGGTGGAATGAAGATAGGATTGCGATGTGCAAATAGCATGAAGAAAAGAAAAAATAAGAATATACTCGATAAACTTACGGAATAGGGATAGGATGGTGATGTAAAAAATCGTTAAGAGACAAAGAAAAAAATGTAAATATTAATGTAATGGAGATAGGATTCCAGTGTGCAAAAATGACAAATAAACAAGTAAACAATCACACAAGGAATAAAAGAATAAAACACATCTATATCAAAACAAAACATTTACAAAAAAAAAAAAAAAAAAAAAGGAAAAACAAAAATAGGTTCTGTAACTCTATTACGGTTGTTTCTGTCACTGTTATAAATGCTACTAATAATAAACATTCTAATAGTTAAACGTGACTTATCAGTTTTTTTCTCTCTCTCTCTTTCTATCTTTATCAATACATCTAGCTATCTTTATCTATCTACCTCTCTGTCTGTTTATCTGTATATCTATCTATATCTCTCTCCTTTTCTCTCCCTCTTCCTCTTGCTCCCCCTCTCTCTCCATCTTTCCTTGCCTCTCCATCTCTCTATCTCTACCTCTCTCTCTTTCTCCCTTTCTCTCCCTCTCCCTCTTCCTCTGCCTCCTCTTCTCTTTCTATCTTTCCTTGCCTCTCTCTCTCTCTCTCTCTCTCTCTCTCTCTCTTTCTCTCTCTCTCTCTCTCTCTCTCTCTCTCTCTCTCTCTCTCTCTCTCTCTCTCTCTCTCTCTCTCTCTTCTTGTGTGCATGTATGCGTGTCTGTGTGTGTGTGTGTGTGTGATACAGAACTATTCAAAAGATTGCAGATGGAGAGAGTGGAAGGGTCGACTAATATGAAATTGCAAAGAAAAAGTTATACACATAAGTACTCCTCGTATATGAACCGCTGAAAAACACCCATTGTAATGTCCACACACTCAAAGACAAGTGTTAAGTTCCTGTGTAAAGTCATTCATTAAAATCAACTTACATATAATCATGAAACCATTTATTCAAATCATGTTGTATTCAGACATAAAAAACACATAATGAACCATAATGATAACATAACACAAAATTACTCATTTTTAAAAAGTGTCGTATGCAATGTATTGTTTTTTTCGTGACGCAAAAACATCAAAATGAATGATGTTGCAAAAATCTGGGCTTTTTTCTATAGCATCTTTAATTAACACTACATAACTCGGAGGCTTTAGGGATTAGGGGTATCTTCATGGCAACATCTCATATGTAGCCTTCACTTTACTTACTCATTTGAAGCAGTAGTAACCAGTAATAACAGTAATCTCTGTTTGTAAACGGGGTTTGTAGACAGAGAAGGCCGACCTTCATGTCATCATCAGGGAATTGGTGTCACGGAGGTTCTCTGTAGTATTACCGCACGAAGACGCTAGAACATGGGTCTTTAGGTTAAAATAGAGTTCCCAGCCTATCACGTGGCCGAGGTCTTGCGAGGAACGAGTGACCCGTGAGGATAATGACCGCGGGAATGGCATAAGGCTTTCACAGAAGTTACGCCATGGGAGAGAAAAAAGGGATCTTGCGATTCATTTTAAAAGAATGAAGAAACCAAAAAAAGATTTTCGGTACGCCGCCTAAGATACCATGTGTAAACACGCTCATTTTGTTTGTATGGGTGTGTGTTTATTTATATTCCTTTAGCGGTGTTTGCTTCGTTATCCTCTTGGTGCTGATATAAGTAGCGAGACAAATAAGGTGAATGAGAGAGCTGGGTGTGATCACAAACATCTACCGGGTTGTATTACTATTTTTCGTCTGGAATTATCCGAAACGTCAGAAACAAAACATGAACGTCGAGACAGCCCATCACTATGTAATTACTCAAACAGACCGATTCTTTTTATAGCTGGACTCCGTGTTGTTCTATGTCACCAAGCAGCCTCCGTCGCGTGACTTGCGTCTTCTGTCCTAATTACGAATTTAGAGGTTAATCGTTGAAGGCTGGTAGGGTCACGTGGTCAGCTGTTTATGGGAACCACCATAGCAAAATTACATTCCATGCTGACCGTTGTTACTTTCTTTGGAATGTGATAATGTACATATCCATATATCTGTACATATATACGTACATGCGTGTGCGTGTGTGCAGGTCCAAAGCACATAAATCATACTGTCATAAAAGTATTATCTAACTCAATCTTTTTTTCTGCTATAAGCCTCAAGCAGCACCCAAAGGTATACATTTTCCTGGTCTAATGTCACGTTACTTCATAAACAGCTCAGACACATAATCTCTGTTTGAAGAAGAAAAGCATGAATACTGACAACATGAGGAAAAAAAACACATTCATGCCAGAGTGTGGGATTTGAAAATGTTCTCTTTGTCTATTTATGTTGGAAAGCAAGCAAACAAACAAATATTATCCGATCTAGGAGTTCTTAAATCTATTTAACATATTTCGGCATTTTATAATACTTTAGCTTGACACGAATTTGAATAATCTATATATAATATAATCTGTAAAATAATGTATAATGTAATATAATCTATGATATATAATAATAAAATATAATACAATATGATAGCATAATGCAATACAATATATAATAAAATAGAATATATGTATAAAAGAATCAATAATATATATATATATATATATATATATATATATATATATATATACATATATATATATATACATATATATACATATATATATATATATATATATATATATATATATATATATATATATATATATATATATATATAGTGTGTTATCTATAATCTGTATATAATAAAGTGTACACTTTGATGTATGTAGGAGAAGTAAATAAGAAAAAAGGAAGAGACAGTTGGAGAAGCGGGAGGGAAAAGGAAGGAGGAGGAGAAGGAAGAGGAGGAGGAGGAGCAGCAGTAGAAGGAGGGGGAAAGAGGAAGAAGAAGGGGGAGGGGATGGGAGAAAGAGGAGGAGATGGGGAGGAGGAGGAGGAGGAGGGAGGAGAAGAAGAGGAGGAGGAGAAGAAGACGAAGAAGAAAAACTAGAATAAGAAGAAGGAAGAGGAGGAGGATAATTTTGATGATGATGACGAAGAGGAAGTGGAGGAGAGGACGAACAAGAAGAAAAAAAGAGGGTGAGGAAAAAGAAAAGGAAAAAAGAAGAAAAAGGACAAATGGGAATAACAAAATAAAAAATAAGAAGACAAAAAGAAAAAAATAAACGTTATTCAGTGAAAACAATAATAGAAAATAAAAAAAATCACCTGAATAGAACAAGTTGAACGAGGAAATGAAAAAAAAAAAATAAATAAAAAATAAAAAAATCACCTGAACAGAACAAGTTGAACCAGGAAAAAAAGATAAATAGGGAATAACAGAAAGAACGACAAGAAAACCAAGAAAGCTCAAAAGCCTCTTACATCTAAATCTTCTGTAAGCCTTCATGCCTTATCTTTTATGCATAAAATCAAGGACAAGATGCTATTATAAGCCCAAAGAACTAATGATGAGGATCGTGACTTACGTTTAGGGAAAAGCGATGTTATATTAAGAACACATAAGGATTTTTTTTGCTTAGGTCATTGTGTTGGTGAGACAAGTCAATTTATCTTTTACCTTTTTGTTCGGAAAGACTTTTTTATTATTGGTATTAGTAGAGTGATAGCATTGTAATAATGGTAGTAATGATGATAATGGTAATAATGATGATAATAATAATAATGATAATGATAATAATAATGATAATAATAATAATAATAATAATAATATTATCATTATTATTAATAATAATAATAACAATAATAATAATAACAAATACAACAATAATAACAATAATAACAATAATAATAATAATAATAATAATAACAATAATAATAATAACAAATACAACAATAATAACAATAATAACAATAATAATAATAATAATAATAATAATGATAATAATAATAGCAATGATAATAATAATATCAATAATAATAATCATAATATTAATAATAATAATAACAATAATAATAATAAAAATAATAATAATAATGATAATAATAATGATAATAATAATAATAATAATAATAATAATAATAATAATAATAATAATAATAATAATAATAATAACGGTAATAGTAATAGTACTAGTAATAGTAATAATAATAATAATAATAATAATAATAATAATATCATCATTATTATTAATGACAATAATAATACTTATGATAATAATAATAATAATAACGGTAGCAATAATGATAATAATAATATCAATATCGGAAAAGGAAAAATATATAAAAAAAAAAATCATGGAATGGGTAGGTCACGTATGTCAGATGAGGTCACATGGGGGTACTACTACATCTACTACTACTACTAATAATAATAATAATAAAATAATTATTATAATAATAATATCATTATCAAGGAATGGGGAGGTCATGCAGGTCAGGTCACATGGGGGTTCCTAATTTTCTAATTGCAGGCTGAGCACTCGTGGAACCATCTATGTACAACAAAATTCACAAAGAAATACAATAACCTGTCCGTGTACCCTTGGTCAAAATTTTTATGTACGTGTTTTGGGAAGAGTTAGTTTTTCATAGTTATTATCATGTCATCGTTACATGTAGCAAATATAAGATTAATAAGAAGTTAGGGTGACTCCAAGGAACATGAAGTTTCCGAAACCTAACGATGTAAATACGATATAAAAAATAATAATCGGAAATAAATGCATAATCTATGGTAATCGGATAAACATCAATGCATCAGAGGTGGCCACAAAACATCATTAATGGTGATAATCAATAGAACAATAATGGAGTATGTACGATAAACATGATGTACTTACAGGGCATATGTGAAGTAATTATCGAGCATTGTTTTTTCTTTGAATATTGTTCCATAATGTATGCTTAGCCTATTCATGCAAAGAAAAAAAAATCGAAGAGACCCTCTGGTATCCCCAAAAATCCCATAGCAACGCCCTTAGGAACGAAGATGCAAAACTCGGCGGTCTTTGGCAATCCCCGGTTGTGACGTCATTCCCAGGACCAGGGAGAATCTTGCTGAATAGCGTGATACACACAGTGCACCCGCGAGTCAAGGATATCATGGAATTGTCCCAGTGTCAAGCTATTGATGTTTGTAACAAAGGATGCCGCGGCGTTGTGTGGCAATTCATTGTTCCCATTCATGTCACCAGCTATTTGAATGGCCAAAAGACCGCGACAGAGCAAGGAAGTGGACACGTTTTGTGCATGCCAAGCGGAGCAACTTTCAGCCTGTGCCAACCAGCGTCCTTTGCCTGAAACACTTCGAGCCTGATTGCTTTGCGAACAGAATGGCTTACGACATGGGATTTGCAAAATGGTAGGCCATTTCCAATTTATATTTGTCATGATTACAACAGCGCAAAACAAACTCTGAAAGAGCGCTTTTGATTGGCGGCGTAGCAAGCATTCATTGCGTGGGTACGACACAGTGTGCCAACTGCATTGCAAGTGTGCATGTATTACTACACAGAGGTAGGGTAGGTACACCCCAAAAAGCACAACACAAATAAATACCGATGCCCCTCCACCACTCGCGAATGGATGTAGGCCTACGCCACGAGTGCAGACAAGAGATAGCTCTGCTGCAGAAATGTTGTACCATACAGAAGCGGAATCACACGTTCGACTTTAAAACATAATTGATAAAATTTCCATTCATTCAAGCTCTTCGGGTCTCGACGCCACTCCATGTCTGGCTGGTTTGGCACAACTTCCACGACATCCAGTGTCGGGCTCGTGCATGTACGGTCCAACAGCCATCAACCCTTGATATTCCTCTTCTTCCAACTCTTCGAAGACATAGGCACACTCTGAAGAAGTTGTACCAATGTCCTCGTCGGAATAATCCGATGAAACTTCACTGATTTCACTGCCGCTGTAGTCTTGTAGTGAGTCCGCCATCTTTGTACAATGTATTGAATGCAGAGAATGCTGTGATCGTGCTCTGGAATTGAGGTCACACATCCGGGTTCCGGATTTTCGCGGGAAAATATAACTTGATTTCGGAAAATCGAAATAAATCAATTTTGGGGAATTGTTTTCAGATTTCCTTTTTTACTCATATTAGAGAGATGGTTTGCGAGCAAATTCTCCCTTTTTAAAGTTTTCAGTTGTTACTTCACACAAGCCCTTTAAATACTTATACTGATAACATCCCTGGTCGAGATGTTTATGGTTCTATTATTTTTTCGACTAATTCTAATCCTCGTCAACTAGTAGACTTTGAATTCTATTCTTTTGTGCTTATGCATACCTTTGTACTCCGTGTGGTTAAGGTTATAGAAAACGTATACTTTTTATGTTTATGAGACAGATCAATCACCAGTTTACCAAAATAATAACAGGATTGTCACCGTGCGATACATTTTTTTTTAAATAACCTCTGGTATTATTGATCGCTTTCAAACGCTGACGGTATGAAAAAAATCGACATAATTGTAAGACAATCGCGAAATATATGAAAAAAGAAAGTCGATGTGTTCGTAAGAAAATCATAGAATATATGAGAAAGAAAGTCGATATTTTAGTAAGAAAATCGATATAGTTGTAAGACAATCATGAAATATATATAAAAAAAGAAAGTCTATATGCTTGTTAGAAAATCGAGAAATATACGAGGAAGAAAAGTCGATACTTTTGTAAGAAAGTCGACATGTTCGTAAGAAAATCATGAAATGTATGAGAAAGTCGACGTTTTGGTAAGAAAGTCGACATGGTTGCAAGAAAATCACACATTGCAAGATGGCCGACGTCGTATGCGGACTCAGTTGATCGCGACTTCGTACATGAAGTGATTCTCATGTACGTCTTACACTGAATGAATAGGAGAAAAAATAATACACTTGGAAATACACCGGAAATGAATGTTTGGGAGAGTTTTCGTAGCTCTTACCAAGAATACGTAGGAGGCTTCCGGACATGTTCATCGTTACAAATGTTCCAACAAACGTAAAAGTGAAGTTTAATGTCCATTATTCTGGCAACTATGAGGTGAATTAATGTTCTTGTTCTCTCTCAGATAAAAAAATTATTCCAAGTGCAAAATTTGGAGTGATTGGAAGGATATTAAAATTGTTTTGAAGGTTGACTTTGATACAACAATGATCATAATGATGAAAATAATAATAGTGGCGAGGATAATAACAACAATTATAATAATAAGAAGAATGGTAAAAAAGAAATACACACACATGCAAACACAACACACACACATGTATGTATATGTATGTATATATATATATAAATATATATATATATATATATATATATATATATATGTACATATACACATATATATATGCATATACATACATACATACATACACACACACACACACACACACACACACACACACACACACACACATATATATATATATATATATATATATATATATATATATATATATATATATATATATATATATATACAGTATATATATGTATATATATACATATATATGTATAGTTATATATATATGAATATATATATGACATATATATATATATATATATATATATATATATATATATATATATATATATATATATATATATATACATATGTATGTGTGTGTCTGTGTGCATGTGCGCCTTCGTGTGTATTAAAACTAGAAAACAGAGTAACCAAAATTTTTGCCTCGTATAAGCCTAACGTTTGCTTTTTTAACTGATTGCTTTCTCTCTATAGACATACAAGGTCGCCGTATAGCCTTGGAGCTTTGATACTTTAGAGCAAAGGAGAAAATTTACAATAAAAGCATCCGTGAAATAATGTTTAGAGAGAGTTTTCTATGTCATAGTCTAAGATAAAACCGCATTTGAGAAGCATAAAGCACAGGCATTCCATAAGCCATTAACCTTATTGTCATTTTTATTTCACGCTCGACTAAGGAACACATCGCTTATTTGCAGGTGGATGAGCTTTCTGACAAGCATCAAAGTCGCTGTTGATTAAATTTCATCAACAAGAAATGAAAAGATCGATAATCACCTTGGAGACGAAGCAACTTCTCTCAGACACTCGGGCTTGGCGGGTTGAGCAGCCTCCTCCTCTGACGACTCGAGCCGCACTGACCCGGCCGCGCGGTGGGATACCTATATATAATCTAGCGTCTCCAGACACGACCTTTTGTCACACGTCAAGAAAACGCCTACGTTGCATAAAAAACACGTTTCTGATTGATTTCATTACTGTATTTTGATGTAGATTAGTTTTATAGTTTAATTACTGGCATAGAATCTTTTTATATGTGATTACGTATACGGATGTTATCTACTCTAATATGTAACAGAAATTATCTGTACTTGATACCTACTCTTTTCTGTAATAGAATACACACACACACACACACCGCACTGACGCACACCCAAATAACAAATACATATTCATGAATATAACTATACCATCTATCTGCTTATCTGTATACGTATCCATGTGTATACATTGTATATATACATATATATATAGAGAGAGAGATAGATATAGATATAAATATGTGTATAAATAGATATAGATAGATATAGATATGTGTATGTATATATATAGATATAGATAGATATAGTTATAGATATGTGTGTGTATATATATAGGTATAGATAGATATATGTATATCTATACATATACATTTATGTAAATATATATATGTACACACACACACACACACACTGATTATATATATATACACACATTGATTATATATATACACATACACATTGATCTCTCTCTCTCTCTCTCTCTCTCTCTCTCTCTCTCTCTCTCTCTCTCTCTCTCTCTCTCTCTCTCTCTCTCTCTCTCTCTCTCTCTCTCTCTCTCTCTCTCTCTTTCGTATCCCAAATTAAAAGGAACTTGCAAGACGGTCACTCTAACCACTGATACACGGCCCACGAAAATTTCTGATATGGGATTTGAACTGCTCTTTCTATGTGTATGTGTATGTATATATATATATATATATATATATATATATATATATATATATATATATATATATGTATATGTATATATATATATATACATATATATATATATATATATATACATATATATATATATATATATATATATATATATATATATATATATATATATATATATATATATATTGTGTGTGTGTGTGTGAGTGTGTGTATATACATATATCATATAGCCTATACATATATGTATCTCTCTTTATATATGTATGTTTATATATGTATATACATATATGTGTGTGTGTATGTGTATAAATATATATATAGATGTATATATATACATATGTAAATGTAGATACACACACATACACACACGTGCGCACGCCAGGAAAATGAAAGAGCGAAAGAATGAACATAACTTCCAAGAGACGTCGGAAGGGTTGATCAATAACGTCAATAATGATTTATGATCGGAAAGAAATCGTTATCAATTGAAATGCCTGATCGGTGGAAATCCCTGCAGAAAAGACTCCGATTTCTGAATGACACCGGCTAGGAGCTCGGGGACGGAGCATAATCCTTGTAATGCTCCATCACACGTCGTTTCCTTGGGACCCAAACCAGAATTAATTAATATCTGAACGTGTCAACAGCGCCCAATCCATTTAAGGACTTGTATAGAGTATGTAGAAAGGATATGAATGAGAATGAATATCTTTACAATACGATGTATTTGTTCGGTTTCGAATATATCTTCGTCTGAAATGTATTCATAATACAAGAGATGTATTTGTTCGGTTTCGAATATATTTTCGTCTGAAATGTATTCATAATACAAGAGATGTATTTGATCGGTTTCGAATATATCTTCGTCTGAAATGTATTCATAATACAAGAGATGTATTTGTTCGGTTTCGAATATATTTTCGTCTGAAATGTATTCATAATACAAGAGATGTATTTGTTCGGTTTCGAATATATTTTCGTCTGAAATGTATTCATAATACAAGAGATGTATTTGATCGGTTTCGAATATATCTTCGTCTGAAATGTATTCATAATACAAGAAATGCATTTGACCGGTTTCGAATATATCTTCGTCTATAATGTATTCAAAATGCAAGAGATGTATATGACCGGTTTCGAATATGTCATCAGTAATATATTCATAACTGAAGAGATATATTTGACCAGTTTCGGTTTCGAATACATCTTCGTCTGAAATACATCATGTATCTTTAACGAAGACATAGTCGAAACCGGTGAAATACATCTCATAATTGTACAGACTACTATTAACTTATTACTCATTGCATCATGTAGATTATTTGCATTGTATAATTCATGCCTTTTCTACATTTGTCACGATGAATGTGGTTCACTTGTATACAGGATGGATTTGTCTCACTTGCTACTCACGAGGAAAGTAGGTTAGGCTTGGATTGTTGATGTGAAAGAAGGTCTTTTGGCAAACTATACAGAGCACATTTGCGGTCATTTCTGCAGTTATGCTTATTGAGTGTCGGGGATTATATTCGACTACAGCAATAAAAACAGAATTATTGTTGTTGATTAAAACAAAAAAAAAAACTCTATTAAGGACAGTGACGCATCGCAATACCGTCTGTGATAATTCGAAAACATCTGAAAAGATAAGAAAGAAAGCAAGAAAAAAATGCAAGCACGTGGCAGATTTCGCTCAACGTCAGATTTGGTGCATTTTGGTTTATCAAGAGCCATAAATAGACAGATAATTCTCGGTGTTCAGATGTTATCGGTATTCCAGTTAACCTTTCCTCCGTAAAATCTATAAATCCATAAACAAACAAATAAGTAAATAGATAGATTATAGATAAGTGAATAAATAAATAAATATATGAATAGATTAATTAATGAATATAGATAGATAGATAGATAGATAGATAGATAGATAGATAGATAGATAGATAGATAGATAGATAGATAGATAGGTAGATAGATAGAAAATAATAATGAATAAGTGAAATAGAATAGATTACCTTGCAGTATCTGTCCGGCATACCTGACATGTATTCGATAAATTTTGCACTGTCACTTGCGCTCGATTGGTTGAAAACATGCAACAACACATGGTATTCACTGACGGGATGCGGCCAAATGTCTAGTTTCAGAATTGCTTTTCCTTTCACGAAAAGTATGATATAAGGAAAAGTAATTCGCAGTGTAATGGTATCAGTAATTTTGGCATCTTGAGGAATGTACTTTGAAATGAAACATATGTGGCTTCAGTATTATACACGATGAGAATGGTATGTAAAGCAAATGCCAAGACAAAGTGTTAATTTTTTTTCTTTTTCTTTTCTTTTTTCTTCTATTCGCCAGTTGTCTTTGTAGATTCACAAGGAGGTTTATGGAGCATTTTTTTCCCGAATATGAAAACATATTTGTAGAGATTAGTAATGGCATTCCATTTCTATTTTTTCTACTGTTTTCTTATAAACATTTATTGACAATTTTAAATATTTTATCTATGAATATCGTTTTATTATTTAAACATTCTTGAATATCATCATTAATACCATTTTGTTATTATTGTTTATGATATTATATTCATTATTATCCTTATAATTTTCATTATTATCCTTATCATTATCATTATCACCTTTATTATTGTTATTATCATTGTCGCTATCATCATTAATATTATTATCATTATTATTGTTATCATGAACATTATTATTATCATTATTATTATTAACATAAAACTATCACAGCATACAATAACTCTACGGAGAAGACACCTAAAATAATGATTTTTTTTTTTTTTGTTTTTT
>NC_091557.1:6996024-7003524 GCF_042767895.1 Penaeus vannamei | reverse complement strand
TTATAGTAATTGGCAGCTTCATTTATTGTAATTAATCATTCCCTAAAAAAGACCAACTCCTTTCCACAACACAGTATAAAGCAAAGTACATGTAAAACAGGACTCTGTGGTTTCTGCACAAACAAATGAAGTTAAAGAAACTTAGATTAATCCCTACGATTCCTTCATTCTTGTAACTCTTATTGTAGAAAATATGAAAATACTAATTTATTTTATTTGTAACAATGGTTATTCTTATAGACCAGTTGTCTATTTTAGCTTCTACATTACCGTGTGCAAAGCCGCAAACAGCTTACCATCTACTCGTAGAGCAGGATGAGCAGGTCAGCAAGATTCCTAAACAAGAATGCTACTAAGGGTAGCAAAAATGACAAAGGCAAAGGCCCTAACAATAAGCATTGTGTGGGACTGAGTAGACAAGGGCAGGGGGAAGGCACAAGGTGCATTCCAAATCATGACAGCCACTTATCTACATACTAAACCTTATCATGAAAATACATTTGAATCATTTTATCACACAAAAAGTGCAAGCATTAAAATAAATCCCATTACAAGACAACATAAACAGGCGCCTCATAAAACAAGGATTACCTGTTTACATATGTGAACTACAAATTGTGTGTAGATTTTGACCTAACAGAAAAACTTAAAAATTCATTCATTAGAAAACTTACTTGATGTTCTTGGTGGGTCCAAGGATGGTCCTGCCAAGTGGTGTGCCCTGGAAGGCTACAGCATGAAGGTGGTCGAAAACAACTTCCTGAAGGTTGCTCTCTACTTCTTGCATCTCTCTTAGAATAACTCCACGTTCTCGTTCAATCTCAGCCTATATGAAAAATACATTCATGAGTAAATATATGTACCAGGTTTCTTGGCTCAAAAGTGACTCATTATGCTAGAAGACCCTGCATTTAAGATTAATAACAGTAAAATTTAGGCACATATTAGACTATTCAGAAGAATTATTAACTCTCAAAAAAGTAAATATGGTTCCTCATTTTCAGCCATAAGTGACTAATATGAATGTAATCATTATTGCACTGTACATGATTAATGACCCATAAAGGTCATTTGCATTTCAAGTACTCTAAGGAGTTAAAACTTTTTATTTCCCTTTTACATAACCTGCTATACTATATACCATCTTATTACTTTTGTTCCTCTATGCTTTTGTAACTTCAATTTCAACCATATGATTTTAAGTTACAGTTATCACTTACCTCTCCAAACTTGCTATTCTGGATGATGTCCGAGAGAATCTCAACAGCCTTGCCAATATCTTCAGAAAAGCACTTTGCATAGAAGACAGTTTGTTCCCGAGATGTGTAAGCATTGAGGTGTGATCCCATGTTTTCAACTTCCAGTTCAAGATCAGTTTGGGATCTTTTTGAGGTTCCCTGTAAAAAAAAATATATAAAAATATAAAAAAGGGAAGTAACTGAAAAAGTATACTGGAACTAGCTAACAACCACTTCCCCTTGCAGACATACAGGTGAATGACTAATGTAGTACTTATAGACTAGTACCAAGTACAAGAGATGACACTAGTCTTCCTGCCTCCTATTACTTTCATTCAAATTCAAACTAAATGTTCCTCCAAAATAGGTCAGAACTGCTTAAGAACCATCAAAATCATAGTAATGAAATCTGATCAAGTTTTCTTCTCCTTCCATATATACAAATATAAATCTCATTACAGAGTAATATATATTATTTACATGACTTAAAGTGGTATATGTCACATATGATAGTTAGGTTAATATCATGACTTTACTCCCTTGTATGAGGAATACAATCTACAAACAATTCATTATATACAGTAACTCTGCAAAACGAACAGTCAAGCAGATTACTATACCTTGAAAGCCATATGTTCCAAGAAGTGAGCTACTCCATTGTTGACATCAGTCTCAAAGCGGGAGCCAGTATCTATCCACAGTCCCACTGTTGCAGTTGGAGCACCTGAGTCCTCAGAAGCAACACGCATTCCATTGTCAAGGACTGTGACTCGTGTAGCAGGGACATTCAGTAGTGTCTGCTCATAGCTGGCTGCTGCAATAGTTCCCCGATATCTCACATTCTGGGAGGGATAAAAATTTATAAAGTTGTTTTTTCTCTAAATGCTATGCTGTCAACTGTATCGACTTGTATTCTACATATTGGTAACCACATTCAAATCCTGACTTAACATTTTGCCAAAGTGCATTTTGCACTGTCCACTATACAATGGGAGATACAATATCAAGTAAATAACTATTAGTGACTCCAATATCATCATAATAAGTTTGCAAGTATAAAGAATGACATTTCCATTTCAACAATTGGAGAAAATTGGGTATGCTCTATGGCCTTTTAATATACTACATTCAACTTTAAGACTAAATCAATTTGCAGTTTACAATGAACTTAATATTTACTCCACCAATGCCACATACTGCCATGTTTCCTGTACTTTTTTTAATCAATTTGTTTACATGTGGATATCAAAAGCATCTAGTCATCATGGAGTCACTTAGCAGGCATACCTGATCTCACTTGATTGCCCCATTCCTTGATTTTTTGGATATTTTTCTAACACTATTATTATTTTATTTACTATTATTATAAATGTTGTTGTTATTGCTGTTGCTTCTGCTGTTGTCATCACTGACACAGATTATTAAATGTTATAATATGACTAACAATACTATCAAAAAGTACTATGAGGTCTGCAAGAGAGAGATGGCAGGCCTAGTAATAGGCTCCTTAGTGCCTAAGAACCTCTGAACCCACCTGTGCATAAATAAAATAAACATAGGAGTGAATACATATGCACATGCCCACCCAGCTTCAATGGGTTAAGCACAATAAAATAAAAATATACAATAAAATAAAGCAAAAGACACCTGTAAATAATCCTGACTTTATAAGAGCCATAAAAAACTGCCCTCTTCCAGAATCAATAATTCACTAATACAGCATTTGAGATCACTGATAACACAGCTTTTACAGAGCATTATTCTAAAACCACATAAGCACCTGCAAATGTGATCACTGTTGTAATACTTTTAAGTAATTAGTAATGAATATACATTAAGTAAACAAGGGGATAGGGTTACTTAAAGTGTAACAATATATGTGCTGGCTAGTACATTTCTGGTAAATTTATAAAAATTAATTTTCTTAAAACCTATCAAATTTGAAATCATTGGACGCAATTGATATGTCTATCAAATATAACAAATAGTCTGCAGAAGTAAAGAATAAGGACAATATGAATGTCTAGAAACTCTCATACCAGCTACTGCTGGGTTGTAATACCACTAAACACCCCCCAAGAACACAATGTCTTTGCCTCAGTACACACAACAAAATGGTGCTGAAACTCGGTAGCACCAAGTGGACCTAGACTGTGGGTGGCAACATTAGTGTCTGCAAATTATTTCTTACACCAATGATTGCAATTTTTAGTCCTCTTGAAGAATACCATCTTCAATTTGGCCTATGTTAGTGGATCCATACTGTAAAGATTAACCAGTATTTTCTGAACCAACTGATTGATTATCTAAAATTATCAGTAATTTTACACGATCGTTCCACGAAACTAAAGGAGATGATTTTGGCATCATCTTATTCTCTAGTATCCAAAAATTATTACAGGATCCCCCGCCCCCATCAACAACAATCTTAACCCTGATAGCAAGGGAGGGCTTGAAAGGTAACAGGGAAATTGCTGGGTAAATTATAAAGAGGTAATTATTACCTAGAGTAACACACCCTCCAGAGACTAAGTCGCAAAACTAGGGTATCATGCAAACCCAAAATTCAAACCTAACCTTTCCTAGGTTAGATTTAGGTTAGGTTAGGCAAGCCCCACTGTACCCATCCAATTATTAAAATTTCATGGCAACTTCTAGGGTCATGAACCCTTAAAGGTTGGGGCGGACACTCATTAAGAGCCGGTCATTAAAGTGATAATCGAGGGTAGTTTGGTGGTTATGAAAAGTAGCTAATAATGTAATATAAATGGGGGGGTGGGGGGGGGATTGTGTATATGAGAATACAGTATAAAGTGAATAATACAATACAAAAAAAAAAAAAAAAAAACAATCTGGTAATTTGTAAGAGAAATGATATACAAGTAGTAGTTATCACGATGTTTGTGGTAGTGACATCACATGACATACATCTGCAGTTGCAAAGCTGCTTTGAAAGCAGCGCATGAACTTCTACCCGTGAGTGACTTTTCGACTTAGCATGTAGACTCATATTGTACACACAGTCTTGGCCGCAGTGTGCGCAAGTGGACTTTGCCTCGGCACAGCACTTGTCGCAACCAATCTTTTTCATTTCTGATGTCATTCTTTACCTGTGCAGATCATATCATATATCAGTAAGTATATTTTTTACAAATCTTTATGACAATGCCCTTAGTTTTTCCTCATCTTGCCGCAGTTATTAGATATAGATATACCAAGCTGATACTCGGGAGCACCAAGTGGACTTAGCTGAGAGTGGGACTTTCTGCATTCCTTTCCCTGTATTTGCGGCATTACCATTAATGTCTGCAGATTATTTCTTTTACCATGGACAACAACTTTTTGTCCCCTACTAGAATATCATTCAAATTGCCACCATAACTTAGTGCATCCATTCCATAAAGATTAACCTTACCCCATTGTCTTGTGAATATTTAGAAGGTAGGAAGGGTTAGGATTGGGTTTTAGGACTGTCAATTGAAGGTGCATCCCTCTATGTAACAAATACTGTAAACCAATACCCCACTACCAGACTGTAGAGTATTTTTCTTGTGCGACGAATATTACATTTTTTCATGCGCAGAAAACATTTTGTCTACATTTGCAGGGACAAATCTGTGGATGGATGACGAAACAAGTGCGCAGAAAGCTCAAAAGAATTTTATGTGCAGAAGATGATTTTCTAAAAAATTAAACGCGCGCAGAAAGTTACCTGAACTACACTTGCACGAACAGAATTGACCATATAATTTTTGGTAATTTTCTATATCACGTCCGCATAACTGATATCGACGATTTTGGTATCGTTGGATTCCTCTCACTCTCCACATTGCAAATATATAGTTTTTATTGCGCGGAAACCCCCCGTTAGTGACAAACTTGGCCCCGATAGCAGGGGAGGGCATGGAAGGTTCCAGGGAAAATGCGGGGTTAAATAGCATTAATAATATAACGCACACTGAAAATAACCATGGTTATTCACATAACTTTCCATTGAAGGGGGCTGTGCCCCCTGCAACCCCCGACGAGGAAACAAAACCTCCACCACGTATTCCCGGCAGGCGAGAGCGTTACACAAACATCGTCGATGTCTGAGCGGTGGGCGTAATATCATAATTACCTCGTAAAATTCCCGCTGAATCAGCATATTAACCTTATTATAGTCAGCATTGTATGTAGAGACGATTGTAGTATAATCAGGATGAACAGGGTTACACCGATGGCCTCAAGGTCGAGTTTCCCGTGCTCTGGAATAACGACATCCGTATTCCTAACCGAAATAACCGTTGCATTCAGAAGGCAGTCGTAGCCACCGCGATGGCCGAGTGTGGAGGGTGCTCGTATTCGGAGACTTATTTTCTGCTTGAAATTGCAACTAGCCAGGAAAAATGCTAGAGATATGCTTCTGCCACGACCTCCTCCGTCGGGAGAAAGCTGGGTAATTGTTGAAGACCGCGACGCACCTTCGCAGAGACTAAGTCGAAAAAAAATAATGTTTTTCTGCATGAAATCCTATGATTTCATCGATTTTCGGCGTTGTTTCTTTTGCGAATGAATCATTCAGGAGATCGAGTACCATTTCTCCATCGACGATCTTGATTTGATAGTCCCGTTAGCAGGGGAGGGCATGAAGTATATCAGGGAAATTATGGGGTAAAACAAGCTTAAATAAGAAGAATAACGATCAAAAATGCGTAAAACTAGCACAAAAAGCGCTTAAAATCGGCCAATGAAACTCTACGGATGTAACCGCCATCTTT
Source organism: Penaeus vannamei (assembly GCF_042767895.1). Taxonomy (NCBI): domain Eukaryota; kingdom Metazoa; phylum Arthropoda; class Malacostraca; order Decapoda; family Penaeidae; genus Penaeus; species Penaeus vannamei. The sequence continues at coordinate 6,997,526 of NC_091557.1, read as the reverse complement.
GAAAGTTTACGGACTGATGCGAAATAAATAAAAAACTCTACGGGAACCCAACCCACATTTCGGCAAAAAAATCTACGGGAATTCACACGTTCCAAACCCCAAAAACGTATTGACCAATAAACCAACCAACCTAATATATCAATATAAATTGCCGTGACTAGGCGTGCCCTTCGGGCACTGCCCGAGGGGAGGGTTGATGGGGGGCAAGCCCCCCAACACCCCCCAGGACACATTCTCTCCACCACGGTATGTACGGCAAGACAGAGCTGCATTCACACCGTAAAATAATAAACCAAATACCTTTATATCCGGAAACGCGAAACTTTCGTTTCGTTGTACTGTTGGGATTGCTTCGATTTTGATCACCTTTTTCGTCCTTTGGAGCTCTTGATGAGCTCAGATATAAAACTGGGATGGTTACTGAAGTCGAATTATTCTTCGATGCCACTGTAAAGGTCTTTAAAAAGAACCCAGAATCAACACAACACTGGAAACGCAACATTTCTCACCGGCTTTCAATCTCGAAATGGGCGGGTTGGTGAGCTGTCAACCTGTGGCTGGCGCAAGAAAGTGTGAAACACTCGATGCGCAGGATTCGATTTGAGGGTATAGATAAATATAAAAATAGGCAATTGAAGTATAATAACATTACTAAAAGACTTTAAAGGTATAAATGCGTACCAGCAGACACAGATAATTAGCCAAATATCGTTTTGACAAGCGCGTAATGATACAAGGACTAGTACGCGAACGCAAAAATGCGTTCGTGGGTCAGTGTCGTGTTTTTCCTAGCAAGGTAAACAAGCTCATCGACTTTGAATTTGAAAGGCGGCCGCGCGTTATATTTTCATCATTTAGCGGTGACTATAAGGTCGGTGCATCTTAAACTATACGCTATCCCCTTCTATTTTTCCCGCTCTATAAGATGGCGGTGTCCATTTTCCTCTATCTACACGCGTCGCGGTCTTCAACCTCTACCGAAAGCTGTATCCTCCGGCCTAGGACCTCCTGCCGGACGCACCCTGCCTCGTTAACATTCTGCAGCAAAGGAGCACCCTCCCTACTAATTAGCGGCATTAATCAATCAGGTTAGTACCTTAAAAATCCTAGGTTATTGTAGGTTATTGGCTCCGCATCTAGTTCGTGTGCGCTCTATCCTGCTGTGAATACGTGGTGGAGGTTTTGTTTCCTCGGTGGGGGTTGGGGGGCGGTAGCCCCCCCAAAGGCGGGTCGCAGGGGGATCAGCCCCCTGCAATGGAAAGTCATGTGAATAACCATGATTATTTTCACTGTGAGGTTATATTATTAGGGTAATTTTATATATTACGTCCGCCACTCCGACATCGTCGCCCCCGCTATCGGGGCCAAGTTTGTCGCTAACGTGGGGTTTCCGCGCAATAAAACCTCCATATTTGCATTGTATTGTGAGAGGAATCCAACGATACCAAAATCGTCGATATCGGTTATTCGGACGTAATATAGGAAATTACCTAATTTTTGAC
>NC_091557.1:6973790-6986290 GCF_042767895.1 Penaeus vannamei | reverse complement strand
TGGGGGACTTCCTGGGTCTCGGCCTCTTGGGGGACTTCCTGGGTCTCCTCCTCGGGCTTTTGGGGGACTTCCTGGGTCTCGGGCTCTTGGGGGACTTCCTGGGTCTCGGGCTCTTGGGGAACTTCTTGGGTCTCCTCCTCGGGCTCTTGGGGGACTTCTTGGGTCTCCTCCTCGGGCTCTTGGGCGACTTCCTGGGTCTCGGGCTTTTGGGGGACTTCCTGGGTCTCGGGCTCTTGGGGGACTTCTTGGGTCTCTTCCTCGGGCTCTTGGGGGACTTCTTGGGTCTCCTCCTCGGGCTCTTGGGGGACTTCCTGGGTCTCGGGCTCTTGGGGGACTTCCTGGGTCTCGGGCTCTTGGGGGACTTCTTGGGTCTCCTCCTCGGGCTCTTGGGCGACTTCCTGGGTCTCGGGCTTTTGGGGGACTTCCTGGGTCTCGGGCTCTTGGGGGACTTCCTGGGTCTCGGGCTCTTGGGGGACTTCTTGGGTCTCCTCCTCGGGCTCTTGGGCGACTTCCTGGGTCTCGGGCTTTTGGGGGGACTTCCTGGGTCTCGGGCTCTTGGGGGACTTCCTGGGTCTCGGGCTCTTGGGGGACTTCTTGGGTCTCCTCCTCAGGCTCTTGGGGGACTTCCTGGGTCTCCTCCTCAGGCTCTTGGGGGACTTCCTGGGTCTCGGGCTCTTGGAGGACTTCCTGGGTCTCCTCCTCGGGCTCTTGGGGGACTTCCTGGGTCTCGGCCTCTTGGGGGACTTCCTGGGTCTCGGGCTCTTGGGGGACTTCCTGGGTCTCGGGCTCTTGGGGGACTTCCTGAGTCTCGGGCTCTTGGGGGACTTCCTGGGTCTCGGGTTCTTGGGGGACTTCCTGAGTCTCGGGCTCTTGGGGGACCCTGGGTCTCGGGCTCTTGGGGGACTTCTTGGGTCTCCTCCTCGGCCTCTTGGGGGACTTCCTTGGTCTCGGGTTCTTGGGGGACTTCCTGGGTCTCGGCCTCTTGGGGGACTTCCTGGGTCTCGGGTTCTTGGGGGACTTCTTGGGTCTCCTCCTCGTGCTCTTGGGGGACTTCCTGGGTCTCGGCCTCTTGGGGGACTTCCTTGGTCTCGGGTTCTTGGGGGACTTCTTGGGTCTCGGGCTCTTGGGGGACTTCTTGGGTCTCCTCCTCGGGCTCTTGGGGGACTTCCTGGGTCTCGGCCTCTTGGGGGACTTCCTGGGTCTCGGGCTCTTGGGGGACTTCCTGGGTCTCGGGCTCTTGGGGGACTTCCTGGGTCTCGGGCTCTTGGGGGACTTCCTGGGTCTCGGGCTCTTGGGGGACTTCCTGGGTCTCGGGCTCTTGGGCGACTTCCTGGGTCTCCTCCTCGGCCTCTTGGGGGACTTCCTGGGTCTCGGGCTCTTGGGGGACTTCCTGGGTCTCGGGCTCTTGAGGGACTTCCTGGGTCTCGGGCTCTTGGGGGACTTCCTGGGCGACCTCCGTGGCTGCTTCCAGTTCGGGCTCCTCCTCCTGGGCGACCTCCGTGGCTCCTTCCAGTTCGGACTCCTCCTGGGCGACCTCCGTGGCTCCTCCTCCTGGGCGACCTCCGTGGCTCCTCCTCCTGGGCGACCTCCGTGGCTCCTTCCAGTTCGGGCTCCTCTTCCTGGGCGACCTCCGTGGCTGCTTCCACCAGTTCGGGCTCCTCCTCCTGGGCGACCTCCGTGGCTCCTTCCAGTTCGGGCTCCTCCTCCTGGGCGACCTCCGTGGCTCCTACCAGTTCGGACTCCTGGGCGAGCTCCGGGGCTGCTTCCTCCACAAAGCAAGAGAGTGCCTCAAACCTATCTCTAATTTGAGTGATGGTAAGTCGCGTTGGCGTATACCTGTCTATCTATATAGATACATGGATAGATAGATACCTATTCAGAAGGTCTAAGTTACGTGTCTTTAAGGCCTTGATACTTCCAGTTTTGCTCTGTGGCAGCGAAATCTGGACATCTAGTACTTTGGAGTCACGTCTCGATTTAACAAGTCCCCACGCCGGTTCATAGGGCACAGTTGGCAGGACCAAGGTCTATATAAGTACTTATATAGACCTTGGGCAGGACCATGTGTCTAAACGACGACTTCACCGTGAGACTGGCATGGGGCCTGTTACTTGCAGAATAAGTGACCGCCAACCTAGCTCGTTACCCTGTGGATGACCCTGCCAATCAGGCTGTCTCTTTACGAGACAATCCTATGCGGAGGGGGCCAGACCAGACCTGTCGTGAAGAATTAGAGATGGGCCGAGGGCCTGCCTGGCGACTCGCCATGAGGCACCCCCGTGGCTGGAAGCAACTATGTTCCCCCGTCGGCGTCGGCCCCTTTGATGATGATGTATACATATGCATATGTGTGTGTGTGTGTGTGTGTGTGTGTGTGTGTGTGTGTGTGTGTGTGTGTGTGTGTATATATATATATATATATATATATATATATATATATATATATATATATATATATATATACACATTACATATGAAACAATCAAATCTCAAATAAAGTACATTATGCACATTGCCTGCTAAGTTGTGTTTATGTGAATATTTCTAGGGAAGGGTGACTCTAAAAAGGTTAAGAAGCACTATTCTAGAAAGTTGAACAAGTGAAAGCTTAATTTTTAAAACTATAACAGCTGATTATGATAGTTCTCTGATGAATCTAAAAAACGTCTCAATTGACAAGGTTACAGGACGAAAAGAATCACGGAGAAAGGAAAATAAAGCAGGTCGATATGTAAACGAGGAACATTGAAGTTAAAGGTGAACCGGGAGAGACGGTAGGAAGCATTATTAAGCGTGTCTGCGACTTTCCCTTATTCACTCTAAAATACTATATCCAGAGAAAATTAAAAAGATACTTCATCTGTTTATCTCTTTATTTCCCTTTGTCTTACTCCCTATCTGTCTTATTTGTCAGGAGGGCTTTTATTAAGTAGACAGTCTGGGAGTTCATTTGGTAACATGGCTGGATGAAGAAGTGTGCTGTGCAATTAGACTACCGGGCCTTCTTCGAGTGGACGGCAAGGTCCTGAAAGGAGCCTGAGGGGAGGCCCATTTGGAGCCCGATTGAAGACCGGATCAAGAATAATTCAAGACTGATGTTGGCGTCGAAGTCCAGGTAGAGGGATCAAAGGTCGTGGCCTACGCATGGGCGGCTACAGAAAAAATCATCAGTGACTGGTCTTCCCACAGCAGGCGGAGAATAATTGGATGCCCTGCTAGAAAGAGAGAGCAAGATCTATATAGATCTTGAGATTGGAACCTGATGTCTCTCAAAATGAGTGTCAGTCAGGGAGTAATTGAGTGAGATATCTAATCAAGTCAAAGTTGAAAATGCTGGTCCTTTCTCCAGCTGATTTCCTCTCAAAGTTTCGGAGATTCGCCAAGAACTGAATCCAAACAGACTATCAAGTACTCTTATGAATTGATTAATATCCAGATCATTCACTTTCGAGGACATCAAATGAGGACCACGCATTGTTCTCGCCAAGGATGCAACGAATACTGGAAAAAGCCCTTGAGTTTTTTTTTACACGGAGTTTGCCTCTCTCCCTGGTCTTGATTCTACTACAAAACCTGGATAATTATCGGATTCTCAACGAACTATAATTATCTTTCAGTTACGTGCTCTGTGCTTCTGTTATTCATGGATCTTCATCAATCCATTTACGTCGTCTTTGTGGAATACTATGACCATCTCTCTCCCAGGCACTCTTTGTCAATTTAATTAAAGGCAATATACTTAGACTGGTCAGGTGTAGAAGGATCTGAACCAATAGGGGAATAAAGACAAGGAAAATGAAGACGTATAATCTTATACTGCATGGTTGTCTTATGCATTCAGATCTCCAAGTGGTATGTGGCGGACCATGCTGAGGAGGAGGGGGAGGATAATGATGATGATGATTCTTTTTTTTCTACGGAATTGCAGATTCTTTCGTGTCCTCGTCCGTATTCAAGTAGCCTTCCTGTTTTATTTAATGCAGTGATGCTGTGGTACATGCAGTTGTTATTCATTTACCAATACTACACAATATTATGGATTGTAATTTCAACGAATTACGAAATTGTAAAATCAGGCTCACACATTATCAGAATGCTTCTCGTCAATCACGAGATGGTAATGCAGCTGGATTTTGCGTCATCCCTGCTGCATTGTTAAAGGTTTGCTGTCCCGGGTGCCGTCTGGGAGTCCTGACACCGTTTCCCTGACCTGCTGAGTGGTATGGGAAAGGGGATTGATATTACTGCAGCAGTTACCACTAAACTGCTGAATATGCCACGCAAGGTTCTTGCTCACATCCTCCTGGAACGTATTAGAAGTTACCTTCTGAGGCATCGGAGGCCGGTACTATCTGGATTCACTCCTTACAAGTCCACAATAGTCCGTATTCTGGCGCTTAGAGTCACCGTAAAGCGCCATGGTTAATTCGGTTGGGCAGCCTATATCGACTTCCAGAAGTGTTCGACACAGTGCGTCGTGAATCATTCTAGGAGATCCTGACAGTAAGGGGAATTCCAACAAGGGTTATTGGAATAATAGCATGCCTGTTTACTGTTTCTACGTGTTGTAAAGTGTGGTTGAGGACTGCCTAGCTTTTTCCCTGTGAATTCTGGAGTTAGGCAAGGCTGTTCTTGCACCAACAGCACCAACACTTGCATGGACTGGATACTACTGGGCAGGGTTACTATCCAGTCATTGTGCAGCAACACTGGGCAGTATCAAAGTCACCAACCTTGGCTTTGCTGATGATGCTGTTATCCTATACGAGTCTTTTGGAAACCCTCGTGAGGGCGCTATATGCATTTACCAATGAGGCAAAATGCTTGGGTTTAGAAGTCTAAACCAAGACCAAGATACATGATTTGGAACTTGCTCAGTCGATACATGCTTGCAGTGAGGATATCCAAGTCACAGAGTTTTACATATCTTTGTAGTGTAGTCCATGAGTGGGCTGTCTGACCAGAGAGTCAGGAGACTGATTGGTCAGGCAGCAGGTGCCATAAACTCTTTTAAGTGTTTGGATATGCCACTACCTGTGTAGGACCAAGTTGCTAGTTTTACTCTATGGAAGTGATACCGAGACGCTATCCTGTGCCTTGGTGTTTCGTCTTGATGCCGGATTATGGGGCACAATTGACAGGACCACCTTCCCAACCAATGGTTATACTGTGAGACCGGCACATGACCTATTGCCCGTTAAATCCGGGACTATATGGGCACCAGGCTCTCTTCCCTTAGGACGATTCTGTTTACGGGTTGTTAACTCCAGGTGGAGGAGGCCTGTGAGAGACCGAGGATGTCGTGGCTTGGGCATATTGAACAGATCAGTCATGAGCTAGAGATGGGCCGAGGCTCTGCCTGGCGGCTTGTCGTAAGGGACCTAGTGAGTGGAAATAAGGTGTGGATGCTGCCATGCTTCCCCAATAGCATTTGCTAACACGCATGTCTTTTCTAAGATCCCAGGAAATTTCTTGGCCTTTGTCCTCCTCATTGGCCCTAGGACACTCATATAGACCTTGCTGGGACATATAACTACTGTTAGGATCTTATAAATCACTGCTTTAGTTTAAAATTTTGAGATCTTAACAAGAGGTAATCCAGTAGATTTACAACCATGTATCATTAGGTGCATGAATAGATGCATAAAATATATAAAGGAAGATTATCTTTTCTGGTTATTGCAATGTGCAGTGCAGTACATTTAGACTGTTTAAAGAGGCTATTTCAATAGAGGCCTTCCTCAGTGGGAAAAGAACACACTGTGGGATTAACATTTTGTAGGCCATGGATAGTACAAGACTCCTACAGGTCAGGTCACAGCCCCCCCCCCCCAAAAAAAAAGAACGTCATAATTGCTCAGTAAGATTCTTAACAAAGGATCTAGGAAGAGAAACAAAGAAAAAAATTTTCAGGTGTTATTAAGGTGACATAGATGATGATTTGCATTTGTGTAAAAGGTGGCAAATATCCTGAGCTCCATGGAAATGTAGTTTGTTTCCTATTGTCATTGTTAGCTTTCTAATATCATTCTAATAGGTATTTTCCTTGTAAAACAAATCAGAGTTGCTCCTAGTTAGTTTATGGGTATAACAACATCAAACAGAGGATTCACATCCATAAGATGCTCCAGGATAAAATACAAATTAATGATTTTTAAAACAAAAAAAAAACTGTTTTAGGTAAAACATGGAATTAATTCTTGATTGGAGATGTAAAAATTTAGATACCAAGGAAAAGGGAAATATTGGTATGAATTGTGTATCTTCTATGCATTATGTTTGACTAATATTTGTAGTGGTTTTATTAGCCTTACTGACATACATAGTCTATAACTGAAGTTTTAAAGACAGACTGTGGGTATAATAAGCTACTAATTATATGGTATGAGAGAGTGAGTAAGCTAGAGAGTAAGTGAGAGAGAGTAAATAGTAAATTCATGAAACTATCATCCTTGATCATTTTTAAGTACCTTTGTAAAAAATGTATTTATATACAAATATTAATAACATTTGTAAAGGAAAAATAAAGAACACTGTTAAATGTTAATATATATTTATTGCATGTATGGTAATTATACCAGAATACTAAAACTTTATTGTGACCCTAAAAGAATACTGAACATTTACTCATCCTGATTTCTCTTTATCAAACTATATCTTATGTATCAATAGTTGCCTACCATAACTGTGATAAGTTCTTAAAAGCTTATACATAATTTACAAACTATATCTTATGTATCAATAGTTGCCTACCATAACTGTGATAAGTTCTTAAAAGCTTATACATAATTTACAAAACTTGCTCAGAACCACCACAAAACACAAGTTTTGTCAAATAAAATTAAAATATCTGGATTTTAATAACTTTCAACTCAATAAATCTAGTCTTAGTTCTTTCTTGGTGTATGCATGCTAGTGTTAGTGCTTTAAGCACTGTGTGTGTGCTCCACTTCAGCCTACTAAAAAGAAAATGATAAATCAATGATCTGAAGGCTCTTTTAACGTATCCAACCTTTACAGATTTTTTTTTGTGATGCATGCCCCCTAACCTTACCTATGAGTATCATATTCTTAAATGCACTAAGTTAATCATATATATGTCTTACCATGTGGGCTTATATTTCTAGGATGCTTTTCCTAGCTACAATCTTTTCTAATGAGTATATAAAACATCATATAATATTCAAGGAACTGAGAAGCTCATAGCAATGCAGGGCAAAAGCTACTACAGGAGGCATTTCCCACAAAAACTGGTTTACAGATCTCAGCATTTTCCAATCATAATTAAATATACAAAGATATAGACTGATAATGAATAAAACAGGTAATTACCATCACTAAGTATAAGCATGTTATATAATCACTGTATATATAAAAAATATATATAATTACTAAAAAAATATCAGGAAACACTGCTACTTTACATATAGCTTATATATCATCCTGCTCTATCATGAATTTTCTTCTCGCTACCTGTCATAATCCATATATATTTGTTCATATTTTTCTGAAAAAAATAGTACACAATAACTATAGAGGAGACACTCATTACCTATTAAAATTTACTCTGAAACTTTGTGACTACAGCTCTTAAGTAGTATCATCTTATCATATATTGTATTCTTTTCTGCTGCTCTTCGGGACACACTAAAATGTATTATAATAACAAAAACAAAATAATGAAATATTCATTCTTTTAAGCAGCATATAAAAACTGAAATACAGAGAATCATCTTTGTTTTCAATCTAACAAACATAAAACAAAAGAAAACCTTGATCTAACATTACCTTCAAAACCTAGTTAGTGCAGAGTGAAAATTTGACGTGTGAAAATCAAGATCTCTCAGCACAACATAATGGTCAAGCTTTTAGAGAAGTTAATACCGCAACCTTAGTGATGGAAGCCACTAATACCTACAAAAGCTCTAAGATATATCAGAGTTGGTCACACTAAAATTCTTCTTCGCTGAGATCGCACCACCTAAGGAACAATGGCGCTTGTGGCCATCTGGTTCACTCCGCATGTGCCATCTCCTCGATACACGCGGTAATATCCCTGTTAAAAAGACAATTATGAGAAAACATTCACTATAAACTATGTAAGTTACTATCATAAGTAATTAGTAACATCACATATAAAAGACCTCACTTAAATTTTACTTTATTTTTACTTTTTTCCTCTAGAAAAAAAGTAAGGAATATGAATAAAGCAATACAATGAACTATTTCCTTTTACATTAGTCTTAAAAAGGTTAGTCCCACAAATTTGTTATTTCTTCTTGACATGTACAATTCAAGATCATGTTCCTATATCCCAATATTCTCTGAGCATTTTTTTCTTTCTTTCTTTTTCTTTTGCTGATTCAAGGCCTACTGATAACAGCCAGTGTACATTTTCATATTGTTTATGGTTCCTTTATGACAACTAATTACAGGTGCCTATGAAGTGACTTCTAATTTAGATAATATTTTGCAGTTCTTTACACCAAGGAATTCTGGACTGGCAAGTAATCACAGCAAAATCTATTGTGTGATAAAGGTGGTCTATCCTTTTATTCTTCTATATAGATTCTCCTACCAATTTAATGCTCAAACCTATGATCTTTGCTTTATCCATCAAATTTAGATTCTGGAAGTTTCATTTTGGCCTCTCTTAATCTGGCAGTTTGTGAATATCTTTCAACCATTTTACAAAGATTACTAATCATCTTTTGTAGCACTGACGACAAAGCTGTATGATCTTTTTGAAACATGCACTCATTACAATCCTAAATGATATGATGGTGTCAAAGGTTCCTCTCTAGTACTCTTCTTTGTCATTTACTTTGTTTCTTTGAATAAGTCACATGGCCTTTTCTTGTTTTACTAAGGCTCTTGATTAGTCTCTGTCCTTATTACCAGGCTTTTATTCAGTAAAGGTCTTCTAGAAAGATCATCATTATCTTGTCCAATTCCATATATTTCTAGTCAATATGTTCCTATTATCAAATATTCCTTTGTTATTATTTGAACCAACTTGATACTTAATTTTTATCATTGGAATGAAACTGTGTTCTCTAGTTCTGTCTAGGTTTCTACATATAAAACTGGAGAGGTTGACAGGATTTCTAATGTTACTTTTTAATGGTTATATGTATTAGCTATTCATCTTATACACACATGAATTGTTCTTCTTTGTTTATTTCTCTTTTCTTTAAGGTATCATAAACACTCCTATGATTTTGCTCTATACCTCTCTTTCTTCACATTTTTTTTTTTTTTTATGTATCCCTAAATATAGACTGCAATACCCATAAAAACTTCCCGTCCCTTCTCCCTCCTATCATCTCTGTAAATCTTCAAATGACAAGTAGGTTACATACAAAAAAATGTACAAGGGAGGAAATAGTACATGAGGGAGTGCACAATCAGCCAGGTACAATTCAAGAAGCTCAGCTGGCCAATGTGGATAGCGATGTGCCCTTAGTTTTTGGTAAACTGGTTCATAGCAGTTTCTGTTGCATGGGAAGTGTTGTTGTCCAGGGTAAAAAACTGGAGCTGCAGAGTTTCTGCTGCCTTTCAGGTTGTGTTTGTAGTAAGAGTTACAAGATTTACAAGGCACCATTTGTGAAGCATAATCTACATTTACAACAGATACCCTGATGCAATAAACAAGACTAATATCCATATAGAACACTCTTCCTAAAATTGTAACAAGACTTTCATTTTGCAAAAACTTTATTGAAAACACAATATCAATCAGTTCATGATGCAGTTCACTGTCCCCAAATACATGATCAACTATGATCAACATTCACAATTACCTTAATTTCACACAGCTTAAAATCACCTGTTACCTACTTCCAGATAGAAAACTGAGATGTACAATCAATCAAAGACAAGTCTCTGATCAACTAATCATGATCAACTGTTTATCCCCATTTCCCCAACTGCAAAGCAGGTTGTGCTCAGGCAAAGGTTTGTGTGCACAGGGCATTATCTAAGCTCTGATAGTATAATAACAATTTATCTGGCCGGTTCAAAAAGGCTTGGAAGATGGTCTGTTAATGGGAAATAGTCATAGAAACTACTTACAAGAGAGGGATCCATGATGCTTAAATTTAAGTGTCTAAAACTAAGACATTTTTCCGAAGGTTTTGTGAACCTCTGCATGTAAGCATCATTTCAAGTCTTTCTTCAACTAGATTTATCAATAACTTTTACTGAATTTTCTTGGACACAACTTCCGATGTTTCTTATTTCTATTGTGAATGTAATTTGAATCTTTGGCCTTTTGACTGTTATTCTCATAATTTTTGCAAACCATCCTGCAACCTCATAAATAGGCCAACTAAAGATTTGGGAATCAATGGTTAAATACAATTGTAAACAATATAAAAACGTGATTGGAAATAAAACTATTCAATCTAGTAATTACCATTCCAACTACCTGTGTTCTGAAGCCACCCATTGAAAAAAGTGCATGCATGTATTAACTAATACAAATTAAAATAACAAGATACATAAATAAATAAAAATCCTGGTCTGTTAGTCTGCCAATGAAAAGTTCATGAAATGCCTGGATTTCCCTTAGAACTTCTAGTAACAAGCACTCTTTATCTTTACTGAAGAACCCTCACCATGTTAATAAACAGGTTAAAGTTTGAGTTCAGCTACAGACTTATTAACCACATAAGTAGCCTCACTCTTCAGTGATCAGTGTTTCTTGAAAGTTTTATTATACTTTTTGTTTTATTTAGCTTTTGCTGAGTTGTGGTCACTTTTCCTTGTATGTGAAAAAATGTACAAGACACCCAAAACAAAAATGGCAACAAAATGCCACCCAAGTCCTTAATCAGTTGGTAACATGTATACCACTTGTCCCTATACTTTCTTGTAATACAAAGCATAAAACTAGATCAATGAATAGATGAACTAAAACACTGTCACTTCTCAAAGCCACAGAAAAAAATCATGCTATACTTTTTTTATGGTACAGCACTTGCCTGTTCACCCCATTCCTCTCCCCAGGAATTCTTTACAATCCAGAATGGAAGAGTCTTCTTGAAAACAGGATAGGCTGCAAAGAACTTGGAGTCATCAAACTGGGACAAGTAATCGTAAAAGTGGAAGTGTAAACAGCTGTGGGATTTGTGTGCCAACTGCTATGAAGTTCTTGGATTGTACATCCCAAAGTAACACAGAAAGGTAATCCACACACAAATTGCCCCAGAGCTATTCACACACCATTCCTAGCATAAATTTCATCACATACCTGTTCACCCCAGTCAGGACCCCATGAATTCTTCACAATCCAATATGGTTGCCTTCTGTGTAGGTATTTTGTAGCTGGCAGGAAAGAGCATTATTTAGAGTATTGTAACATTATATCAGCTTCCTATACTCCTTCCAGTAGGTGCTGCATACAGAAGTAATAATTTTATATTAAGCAGTACAGCGAGACTCAATCATCCCTGTCAAGAGGATCAACAAGTAACATATAACAAGCAAACATGCAAAAAAAAAAAAAACACACACGCACGCTCACGCTCACGCACACGCACACGCACACGCACACGCACACGCACACACAAAAGAAAAGGAAAATATAATATATATTTAATGTTTCATGTGAAAAAGAAGTTTGTGTCTCTTTCTCCTTCAAACTAAAATTTTATGTTAATGCAACATGTTTTTCCCCTTATATCAAAATAAAAAAAATCAAACTTTAGGAACTGTTCAGACTGTAACCTATTAATAATCTATTAATATAATATTCTGAGTACTGCCTGCAAGGAAGTTATAACAAAATTCAAAGTATAAGTTTTCATAAATGAATAAATAACTTGTTCTTTAAAAATCTACCTTAAATTTTGCTTCTAAAAATCTTCTCAAAATATTGCAAATCTGCTTTAAGCACATACTTAAGCAAAATCAAACCCTTCAGCCTGTTTAATTCACAAAGGCCTTATTACAAAAGAAACCTTTGAATTTTATCTAACATTAATAACTTGCCAAGAAAGAAATTAAGTTTTGAGAAGGAAGTTATGGGAAAGACTTACTGTGTACACCATATCCAACAATCAGCATGCCATGGTCCAAGCTCTTGGGGTTGCACAGGAACTTCAAGGGATGGGAGACTCCACCAACGTAGAACTGAAATCATTGGAAAATTTATTATTCTTAAAAATTTTCTTTATCTGGGCCTCCCCACACACACATTCCAATCCTTTATGGCCAAGATTTCAATCTGATTTCATAAAAATAAAGATACATTACTTTCAAAATAACAAACTCACCTGCAAAGCATTGGCATTGATTCCGATAGAGATGGGGCCATGTGTGACCAGCCACCTTGCCAAGTCATCCTCATTCTGGGGAAGTTCCACTGATCCATTGACAGTAACCTTCACCTGAAAAGTTTGAATAATGTGAGCTTTTTCACATGACAAATTATTTTAAAAAAACAAATCTATAAAGTACAAACTTCAAGTCCAAAAAGTACTTTTTTTATTTTTAAT
>NC_091557.1:6966881-6973290 GCF_042767895.1 Penaeus vannamei | reverse complement strand
CTCTCTTTATTTCTCTCTCTCTTTATTTCTCTCTCTCTCTGTCTCTCTCTCTGTCTCTGTCTCTGTCTCTGTCTCTGTCTCTGTCTCTCTCTCTCTCTCTCTCTCTCTCTCTCTGTCTTTTCTTTCTATCTTTCTTTCTCTCTTTCTCTCAAAAAGAAACCAATTCATATTTACCTGGCTGTGATGCCTCTGATCATGGTCATCACCACCAAGGAGAACCTGTACGGAACAAGAAAATAGAGAATATCTCAAATCAAATAGTAATATGATTCTCCTGTCCACAACTCAATATGATGTTTATCTTGCATCATCACATTAAAAAGAACATATAATTAATTTCAAATATCTTTAATATTATCATTTGGCACAAATATTGCTAAAACTATAAAACATTTTTTTTCTACCTGGCTATGGGATCTTTGATCATGACCATCTACCCCAAGAGGTTTCTGCAACAAAACAGAATGTTAATCTATATAAAACAATTTTCCAGTAAAAAAATAAACAAAAAATCATACAAACAGATACATGCACATATACAAAAAATCAAGAATCCAATGAGATTAAACAAAATAAAAATGTGATGATCTTAACTCTTCAAATTCAGCCATCAACAAACACTAGAATTCCTTATTCACCTGGCCATGGGGTTGCTGATCGTGTCCATCTCCACCAAGTAGTATCTGTATTTGAAACAAAAAAGAATATACGTAAAAAATAAATAAAACATGGCTTTGAAATGCAAACAACATAGTCATCACATCTTAAGTCATATAATATTCCCATACTATGCTACACATAGATAAAGAAGGAAAAGAAAAAGAAGCACCTTAAGCAACAGCAATTTCAAATGTGGAATACATCACATTTCCTATTACATGTTAATCTCACACTAAACTAAAATGAAACTGTTCTTTAATATTTACCTTGCCATGGGGCTGTTGGTCATGCCCATCTGCACCAAAATGTATCTAGATGAAGAGAAATGTAAAATTATAGACATACCTTTTCAGCTAACACTTATATAAAAAATAAGCACACAATATCTATATATTATATTTATCTATTTATCTATCTATCTATATGCTCATGCATGATTTTTTTTCTCACAACTTTTTCGAAATCCCAGATTTCCATGACATAATTCTAGACCCTTAAGAGTTCATAGAGCTAAGCTTCTTTAATTATATTTGACAGTGCACTAAAATTAGTATTTATACTCATTAAGAATATCTTGAGCTCACTGCATGGCTATTATGCAGCCAAATATATGTTTTAAAATATGAGGAGTGGAAAAGGTGCATCTTGGTAATTGTAATGACAACCTAAGCAAAGCCACAAAGAATTCTGTATATATGTTGTGGAGGAAGAGAGGCACGTTTGTAATCTAATCTAAGTCTAACTACAACCTACATCTACTCTAACCTAACTGCTTTTAACCCACCTTAATCATAACCCTAACCTAATCTATCCTACTTGCCTAATCTTGATGATATCTAATAAGAATTTCATTAAACTGTTAACCCATGTTTACTTAAGCAACAGTTATTTCTGATAACATGCAATGTGCTATAGTGTATACACAATATGTACTCTCAATGTGCCTATTCTAGAATAAATTATGCTTTTTAATGTATATTTCTAAGCATAAATACAAAAAAAGGTAACTTTATTATAAAACAATAATATGTATAAACTTTTTCCTTCTAAAAAGCTTCATCGCTATGTATAAAAAGTGAAAGTATCAAGCTTGACACTGTCATATGACAAACATAAGAACTCATGAATACTATATTTTCTACATAGAACTTGAATGAATCTCAGTGCCATACCAACTGGGTAATTCATCTGGCATTAAAATCCAAAAATTCGGAAAATGCAATTCTTTAAATTCCAGTTAAGCAATAACATTCTCAAGCTAAGTGGTATAGTGAAGAGGGTATTCTTCAAATTCACAGATTTCAGTTAAATCCTACAGCACTATTTTGTAACGAGAAAGGGGAGTTTTGGCAGTACAATAGCCAAGCCTAGGCCCTGAGTTTGGCCGGGTTTATTTTTGGATTTGCATACCATTACACTGCAGCCCTCTAACCACATCTAGGTTTTAGCTTAGTGATAACTTCCTTATATCTGAATGAAGATTAATATAAAAGAGTGTGATGATCCCTGTCTTAAATCACTTGCTATAAACTCCAACCCAAAAAGATGAAAATTGGGTCAGTAAAAATTCAGGCACACCTACTTGTTTATTAAAATCAGCTGATTGGAACTACAACAGAGTAGTAGATATCGTAACTGCATTCTTAACTATCATCTCTAACAATATATTCATAGATAAAGTCTGTTCGTTGCCAATCCCCCTATGGTGTAACAAAGAAATGACTCATCCATTACCCTATTTGTCCAAACGCGAAATACGCAGCAGTAAAATTACCCTTCCACTTCCCCTTCCAACTCATCCCCCCTTCAATATATATCACCCAACACTCCTCAGTACTCACCTTCCCTTCATATCTCAACAGCTGGCCGTTGACGACCCACGCCGAAGATAAAGCACAAATCACCAAAATCAACCTCATCCTCCCTAGCTCCCGGATCCTCGGTGAAAAATCGTCTCGTGACAGTTACTCCTCCCCAGCCTGCTCCCTTGACAGGCTTCCCTCGAGTGCGTCCGTTCGCCTCCTCTCGGCTCGGTGCCCTCGGCGGAGACAAAGGTCGATGACGTCAGGGACAGAATTCTAATCCAAAACATACACTGATAAACTAATGTGATCGTGAATTTCACCTAAATATACTCCTTTATTTCACACTACTCATATCCACTTACTACGTCAAAGAGGCTTTGGGGGAGACAAAGGTCGGTGACGTCAGGGACAGAATTCTAATCCAATATATACACTGTAATCTAATGTAATTGTAACTTTCATCTAAATCTAGCCTTATTTTACACTACTAATATCCACTTATCATCCACGTCAAGGAGGCTATAACGGAGACAAAGGCCGGTGACGTCTGGGACAGAATTCTAATCCAAAACATAAACTTCGGTAATGCAATATCGTTTTTCACCTAAATCTATCCCTTCTTTGATTTACACTACTCCTAATATCCACTTGTTACGTCAAGGAGGCTTTAACGGAGACATATATCTGTGTCGTCAGGGACAGAATTCTAGTCCATGTCAGTTTATCCAATTAAGTTAAACAGACCCTGGCTTTTTGTTCATACTGTTCCAACTGTCCACTCCTTATTTCAAGGAGACATCACCGGAGACAAAGACCACTGATGTCAGCGATAAACTTGTAATAAAATAGTGATTTTTCTTTTCATATAATCATAGAATAGATACCAAATGTGGTAATTGGGTTAAGCAACATCTAACCAAACATATAACTGTTCAAGCCTAAACTGTGCCTTTAACTTATGTAAGTCAATTAATTAAACGTTGCCGACGGAGACAAAAGGCGTCATAGAAACTAAACAATATGGACATTTTTAGTTGTCAGTATTTTTTTATATATAAACGATAATAATAGGAATGGGATGATTTTAATCACTGTAAGAATTTAAATATCATTTAATTAATTCCTCTTCATGTCATATTAAATTAAATTCGTCCTAATATAGCTTATGCTTCCCAACAGGCTTCTTTACGATTGTATCAAATTAAACTAACATCCTCCATGAAAATTCCACTGAAAAATAGTGACACAGTACTCCTCTCTCCCTTTCCATCCTCCTCTTTCTTCCTTTCGCCTACACTCTCCCCTTTCCGTTCTTTTACTTTACCCCTCTCCTTCTCTCTTCCCTTTTCTTCATTTCATCTTCTCATTTCCCATCTTCTTTTTCTTTTCTTCTCATTTCCCTTCTTCTTTTCTTTTCTTCTCCTCCTCCTCCTCCTCTTCCTCCTCCTTCTCCTCCTCCTCCTCCTTCATCATCATCATCATCATCATCATCATCATCATCATCATCATCATCATCATCATCATCTTCTTCTTCTTCTTCTTCTTCTTCTTCTTCTTCTTCTTCTTCTTCCTCCTCCTCCTCCTCCTCCTCCTCCAAGCCCATCACCTCATACTAAACATGAACTACAGAAACATCACAAATAAAATATCCCAACTTCATCACATCCTCCAGTCATAACCAGATATCATAACAGACATGGCTGACTCCCGACACTGACTCTATTGAACTCTTCCCCCTTCACTGGTAAAGACCACTCGACCGAAGCAGAGGTGACGGAGTTTTCAACTTTCAGGTCCTTTTGCCAAACCGAGGCCATAACTTGAGACAGTGTGAAACCGCCCGACTCCAACTTCAACTTTCCAACTGTAAATCACTCCTTGCAGTTTTCTACGAACCGCATTCTACTAACAGAATGCTAAAAGAAAAAAAAAAACTTCAAACATCCCTATCACGCATAAAACGCAGACAGAAACATATGGACCGGCGGCTACATCAGCTTACCCGATAGAGAATGGACCGTTGTCTCCCCACTCCAACGCGAACACAATACATAGCACCCTCACACCACTGCTTATACCCTGGACCAAGTTCTCACCAACGTCTTGAGCAAAACAAGCATCAACGTTATCCCAGGACTAAATGACCATGGCACTGTACTTACTGACACAGGCAGAGACACAGACTTTATTTTCTCTATTTGAGATGATAGACGCAATCAGTTAGGGCATCACGAACTACTGCATAGACTACTTCCACAAAGATCCCCACACAAGACCCCTTATTTTTAACTAGGATAGCCTCTATCACACCTTGGAAAAACACTTGGCAAACTCAACACACATTTTCAATCTGTTTTCACACATGAAGACATCAATAGACCCGATATGCCAGACAACCCTTACCTTCCATTCCCACCACTCGATATATTGACTGACGATATACAGAAACTACAAATGACACTAGACATGAAACAAAGTCACTGGACCTGACCAAAAGTCTCTGTCACTGCTTGTATCCACTTACATCAAGCATTCTAACTAAAACTGACTTTACTTAATTAGCACCTTTTCAACAGAGGCGGGGCTTCCATGGTGGCACGGGGGGCACTTGCCCCCCCCCTACAATCTGATTGGCCACCCCGTGTGCCCCCCAATGGTCACTGACTCGTCGTAATGGCCCCTGGTATATATAATGTTGCGGCCCTCCAGATTTACTGTTGTTACCCCTTGTGCACCCCACCGGAAAATTCTCTGGACCCTGATTTTCAAGCCAGGCAATTACATAGACCCGAAATTACTATGGCCCAATCTTCCTCAAATCGATTGTTTGTAGTTTTTTTGAACACATGATACACAAACACATCATGAACGACGTTTATGTGAGACACAACTAATCACAATCCACAGTGAAATTGCCCAACAGTTAGAAAGACGTGGTGTTGTTAGTTGATGCCATACTCCAAGACCTTGCCACAGCCTTTGACAAAGTACTACACAGGAGACAAGATCACAAGACCAACTTCACTGGATCACTGCCTTTCTGACGTGTAAGACCCAACGTATCCTACATCTGACTTTGTCCGTCTCTTCTGGTGTTCCGCAAGGCACCGTTCTTGGTCTTCTCTTCCTTCCATCTTTAATGATCTTCCACTAACCACACAAAACTCTTCCGCTAGACTCTTTGTTGACGACAGTCTGTTATTGCTGGCAGTCAATACTGAAGACGACTGCAGATCGCCCTACATGACATACATGCCCACGCACACACACGACATGACATGACATATACACATATTGATAGATAGATAGATAGATACTAATGTGACACGTGGGACTGTGTATGCTTGGGAGTGAAATCAGAAAAAATGAAACTTTCATCGGTATAAATAAGGGCTCAAATTGCATTGCGTCCATGTCCGTAATACGTATATATACTTGTGAATATCTGTATATTTACACACACAATTTGTATCCGTTTCTGAATTCTGTTTGTTTGACCAGTCTCTTAACTCCTTATCCATTTCGTGTGTCGAGAGTGTGTTTTCAATATCCAACTTGTATGCTACGTGGTCTTTCTCGGAATTCATTGTATAAATATCTGTGTCCAGTGAGTATTTTCATACAGCCAGTTTGTTAAAATTGTGCGAGGCCCGACCTAATGAATATTTGTATATACTCACATGCGTATGCACAGAAATAAATACATGTATGTTTATTTATCAGACATATGCATATTTATCTCCCCATCTATACGGTAGATATGCATGTTTAGATTGATAGATATGCATTTATTTCAGTATATGTGTAATGTCCGTATAGTGAATGTTCATTGGGTTGGGCCTCACACAACTTTAACTAATCCGCCGACTTTTGATTGGCTTATGTAGTATGTCATGTATATTCTCCATTTTACATATTATTATATTTCACTGATTGTTATTCTT
>NC_091557.1:6954381-6956881 GCF_042767895.1 Penaeus vannamei | reverse complement strand
AAGGAGAAGCAGGGAGACGGGTCGAAGTGCTCTCAGCGGTTCCTTCGGCGCTTCGTCGTTCCTGGAGACATCCAGCTGGATGGCGTCACCTCAGTCGTGTCTTCTGACGGTGTGCTCACCATCTCGGCTCCTAAGAAGGTAAGATCTAATTAGATATATATCATATTCATTGCCTGCCATCATTACACACCGAAAGATTACGTTTGGAAGGTTTGACCAACGAACTTGTCTACTTAACAGCAGTCGAGGCTCCAAATCCGGGAAGTACCTGTCCCCATTCAAAACGAGAGGCAGAAATCTGGTACTTCTGGCACTGCCGTGAACAACGCAGATACCAAGTCCAACGATGCTTCATCAGTCATTCTTCCTAAATCTCAAAATGAATCTCACATCAGCGGAGTCTCTACTCCGTCCAAAGTATCTTCGCAAGCCAAATCGACTCGCGGCCCTGAAGAACTCTCATCCTCAAACCAGGTAAGAATATGCATGTGTAGGACACTGATGCTGTTCAATGAAATTCGGGAACGTGGAGACAACCTGCAGTAAATACGACTATAAATATAATACCTCTTAGTTGCTTCAAGAAAGGTTACTAACATACCCTTATATCTGTCTCACAGAAGGGAGATTCTCAACAGAACACCACCGCCATTCCCGTCAAAGTCCAGGAAACAGGAGGGCTCTCGGAGAGGCCGACCTCCTCCCATTCCAAGACCTCGACAGGTGTCGGCGACGAAGACGCCTCTGCCAGATCGAGCTCCTTGGCCGCGAAAGGAAGAGGAGGCGACGCTGACGAGGGCGAGCAAAAAGAGGAAGACCTCTATAAGCTGAAGGGAAATGGAGCCAAGTTCCCCATCAAGATTAATGGGTCTGTGATAAACAACAACTCGCTGTGATTTGAATTAGACATTCCAAATAAGAATTGAACATGACAAGTATTAAAAAATAAAGATATTTTAATGTGTGTAATATAAATATATATATATATATATATATATATATATATATATATACATATACATATATATAATATATATATATATATATATATATATATATATATATATATATATATATATGTATATGAATATGTTTATATATACACATATATATGTGTATATATATACATATACACACACATATATATATATATATATATATATATATATATATATATATATATATATATATATATGTGTGTGTGTGTGTGTGTGTGTGTGTGTGTGTGTGTGTGTGTGTGTGTGTGTGTGTGTGTGTGTGTGTGTAGGATATATATGTGTATATATATATACATATATATATATATATATATATATATATATATATATATATGTACATATATACATATATTATATATATATATATATATATATATATATATATATATATATGTATGTGTGTGTGTGTGTGTGTGTGTGTGTGTGTGTGCGTGTGTAAGTATGTATGTATGTATGTATGTATCATATATGAATAAAGAATATCGCTTTTATAGGTATCTAACTATAAAAATACATTCTTATGTTTGTAAATGCAAGTCAATTTACCAAAAGCTGTATATAGACGACTGGATATATAAAATGGAGAATATACATGACATAGTACACACAAGCAAAGTAGACAGTCGACATGTTAGTTACAGTTGTGTGAGGCCCGACCCAATGCACATTCACTACACGGACATACATATACTGAAAAAAATGCATATCTGTCAGTGTATACATCCATATCTACCGTATAGATGGAGAAATAAATGTGTATATGTCTGATAGATAGACATATATGGATTTATTTCTGTGCATACGCATGTGGGTATATAGGCCTACGAATAATCATTGGATCTCGCCTCGTGCAATTAAAAAAACGGCCATATGTAATATAGTGACTGGACACGTCCAACAGATATATAGACAATTCCCAGAAAAAGGCACTAGAAGCATACATATTGGATACTGAAAACACAATCTCGACACACAAAATGGATACTGAGTTAACAGACTGGTCACACAAACAGAATTCAGACACTGATACAAATTGTGTGCATTTGGACAGATATTCATAAGTATGTATCCGTATTACAGACATGGGGGCAATACATTTTGAGCCCCTACTTATACTGATGAAAGTTTCGTTTTTTTTTTTTTTTTTTTTACTTCACTCCCAAGCATGCACGGTCACACGGGCACATTAGTATCTATCTATCTAAATGTGTGAGCGTATGCATGTGCGATAGATAGATAGTTTGTAAAGAAGAGGGGGGGAGGAAGAGTGAGTGTGCGCGCAAGGTCTATATAAGTACAGGTCTCGTCACCTCGGAATTCTGCGCAGCTTTGGATGATAAGGCCTATGGCGTCACCGGGTGTGAGCTGAGACTAAGGGGGCGGTGGGAAATAGAGGATGGTAGGGTGGGAAGCAAACGGTAGCAAATGAGCAAATCGTTAAGTAATCTTATTTTCCGGCACATTGAACGATTTACATAGTGGACAGATTTTACAGGCGATGA
>NC_091557.1:6916881-6934381 GCF_042767895.1 Penaeus vannamei | reverse complement strand
AAGTTGTTAGCATGGTACGGAATTGTGTATCACAAGATATTGCCTTACAATGTAGCCTTCCATATGTTTTCTTATTATTTAAGGATAATGATAGTTATAGTTTTCCCATTTCTTTAATTGGAAGAAAAAAATGTGGGTATATACATTATATACAGGATACTTCTTTAAATATTATTCAACAGATTTCATAGGTAGATACATTTGTTCAGTTCCTTGAATATATTACAATTATATTATTTACATTTTATAGTGATATTCAGAGCTCAATGGTTGTTCTAGTTCATAAGGTTATGAAGATCATGTGGCACAAACAGATTTAGGCAACACTTTGAGATGGCAATTATTTATGTTTTTTTATGGAATGTGGGTGTAGATGGCCTTTGAGGAGGTAGCTTGTGAGAGGTGATTTTAGGTTGGAAAGTTGAGTGATGTTCTTTTAAACTAGCTAATATCGTTAGCATTTGATGCTAATCTTCATAGCTAAAACCATTTGTACTAAGTAGTATTTCTTTAATAGTACACATGAAAAAATTTAACAAGTAATAAGGAAAATTCAAAGGCTATTTGCTAATATTTTCAATCAACAAAACATGAAACTTTTACTGCCATCCTATTTTATGGGTATACATTGATATAGGTGAATAATTTGTTAATTTATTGCACGGTATATGCAAATGTTAAGTTTTGGCCATAGATGTATTTACTTATATTTTTTAAAAGGATTGTTACTGTATCAGGACAAATATTTATTAATAATAAAAAAATTATATTCAATCAAGATATTTTAGTAACCTTATATATACTTCTCAATGTAAACCTTGGAACTTGTAAGAGCTTCTTCAAGTTTGTTGCTTAGTTCTGGATCTCTTATCTTCACACTCCGTAAGTTGCACACAAGCAGTGGATCCTGACCCTTTGGAGCCGAGGCCTTCCCTCCCAGGATCGATCTTACACATTCTAGCCAAGCAGTTGCAGAGGCTCCATTAGCAACCATTTCCTGATTTTAAAGAAATAAAGCATGTATGTTTTTTTGCTTTTAAAGGCCCTATAACACTACCCCTTTTTCCATCAATTGCAGTGTTTCTGTATAAACTCGCCACATGCAAATGGTCTAACCCTATCACACAGAGTACCACTGCTACCATGGCAGCAAATATAGTGCTCATGTAAACCAAACACGTTTACATGAGTGTTGTCCTGCAAACTGCAATAGCATTCTCATACATAATGTGTTATTTAAAAGAAATAGAGTTATGTAAAGGAGATAACTATATTGTATATAGAAATACCCTAGACTATTACTTCATGTTTACATGAATTACCTCTATTTCATTCATCAATAAAAAAAAAAAACATTCTAGTAGTATAGATCATCCATAGCACAAGATCAAGATGGAAATTAGTCAGACTAAAATAGTTATCATCTTCTGGGAGGTGTTCTGCATGCATGCATTACCCATGGAATGTCTGTTGTTTATGCAAAAAAGCAAATATTTACAGAAAAAGTATTAGTGCGATGGGGCCTGACGAGACTTTTCTATTCTTTGTTTATTATTTGTTTATTATCAACACAACAATGTCCACTGTGATTATTTGCGAGAATATGTATTCATTCAACTTCAAGGCCTTACATGATATAAAACAGAGGGAGATTGCTTACCTCAGGTACTACAGAGCGGCCAACAACAACACCTTCAGCCTTAGCCATTACAAGCAAAGGTCGTTTGTTTGCAATTTTTGTGGCTTTACTAAGCACAGCCTTGCTTGTGCCAAACTCTGTAGTAAATAGATGGATAATTGGTCCATCGGGTTGTGCTTCAGTGAGTTCCTTCATCTCTTCAATCATCTGCCAATATGAAGGATGCCTTTTTTAGAGAATAAAGATATTATACATAGTTCCCAAATACAACAAAACTAATGCTTTTTGCTCAAAACAGGGCCTTTGCAGCATCACAAATGACTGTATACTTTGACCATTAACATTAACATCCTTTTACACTGTATAGTAAACATGAAGTGCATGAAATTAATTTATAGAATCCATCATACTCATGCTGTACTTAAAACAATAATCTTCTACTTATAATGAATCTAGTAGTATGTCCATCATTATATACAAAAGCGTATAAATTATGGCTGCAAGTGACAGCATTATTTTACACCAACCTGCTTATTGACATCACCACGCAGTGAATTGCGAAGGCTTCTTGTCATGTTGTCCAATGAGTTGTTAATTTGTGTTCGCATTAAGTAGGGTAACGGTGCCTCTTCCTTTTTATTGTGCCACATTATCAGATCTTTCTCAAGCTGTCTTATTCTGCAATTTAGGGTTAAACATAATAAAAAAAATTATCCTGAAACCCTTAAGACTAATGTTTATCACTTAAATTTGTGCATATAAGAGTTCAAATTAGAATACACAAAGTAAACATAGTTCCAAAGCTACTTAAAAAATCCTGAATTTTACTATATTTCTCACTTACATGAGAAACATATCTGTTTAAGAAATCTACAAAAACTCACAAAGAAACTGTTAACAAAACAACAACTGACAAACCAGCTATTAACATCTTGAATCAATGAAGCATTTTTTTTCTGCCATTATATCATTCAGTGCTAAATTATATTTTCGTTATATAAATCCTTTTTCTCTAACTTACCTTTTAATTTCGTCATATTTCTTTATTTCATCTTCCCCACAACTAAATGGCAGATCAAACAGAATCAAACTAACAGAGTGTAACAGACAGAGGCTTGGAGTGGATATAAGCTAACAATATTTATTTAACACTTACTTTGATCACAAGATCCCCCATTAATACACAAATGTTAAATCAAATAAAAATTACCAATTGTGTATGTCTCACCTTTTATGATTACCAGCAGACAGTTCTGTTTCCACTTGCTTTTCCCAGTCATTGAGTTGTACCTGTGTTTCTGCTGCATTTCGCAAAGCTTTCCCAGCTGCTGCCCCACAGACAGCTCGTATATTACGTATGCCAATGCCCGCACTTTTCTGCATGAAGAATTCAACACTTGTGTGAATTATCCCTACTATTTTTACCTTTCTTTGAGTTTATATCAAATAAACAATTATCACAATAATTCCTTCAGAAGAATAAGTACTTACAATACTAGTAATTGCAAAGTTACCAATATGACCACTGTTGTGGAGATGTGTACCACAACAAGGCTCAATTGATAACAATTGCTGCTCTTTATTGCCTTCTTCTTGAAGACCTAGGCGTGAAGTGATAACATGAACTGTGTCTGGGTAGACTTCACCAGGGACTAAAGTAATGTTGGGTTCCCCTAAGAGGTCTTTCATGTCCATGTTTCTTCTACTGACAGGCTTACTTGCTGCAATCCATTTCTGTAAGGCAATTCAGTGAAACTGTATTTGTATAATTATTATATCAACCAGAGCAATATTCATTAAAGTATACTTCTCTTGTATTATAAGTCTACAATCTGATGACATGTTACCTCTACACTGATTTTTCATGCATCCTATCTCAACCTCTATATCAGATCCAAGGACATAAAAATTAAAACTTTGGACCTTGGTTAAAATCACAGAAATCTACCCAACTTCAGTTTCTTTTTGTTAGCATTATCTCTGAACCTAAACAGAACCAACCTTGACAATACTTTCTGTCCTTTCTATGCTGTTCTCATTGAGCGGCAAATAAGTTCTAACACTGAGACTAAGGTGATCCGAAGTCACAAGAGATGATCTCTGGCATGATAATCCTGAAAGGTAAAGATATCAATTAGCATTCACTGCTAGGTCATAATAAAGCATTATACAAAATATCATTGATTATCTCACAAAATATATAATCAGGATTACAACCTGAGAAAAAAATAAAGATTCTTTAAATCTTAATAATTAAAGAAATTAAGATAACATTAAAATCCACTCACCTGTCACAAATTTGACAGCAGCATTCAGCAAATGTGTAGCAGTGTGATGCTGCATACAACCAATGCGATGTTGTGACTGAACATTTGCAGTCACTATATCTCCAACTGCCAGTTCACCATATTCTACTTCTCCCCAATGAATGATATAACCTCCCACATTTTCAACATTTGTTATCTTAATTTTTGTGTTATTCCTTGCAAATGACCCAATGTCTCCCACCTGGCCTCCAGCTTCATGGTAGAAGTTTGTCCTGTCTGTGATAATCCCTATTTTCTCTTGAGCAGAGGTCTTGTCACTCAACTTCCCAGCAACCAAAATTGAAAGGACTCTGCACTTTAAAGGTTTAAAAGAATAGAGTCCATCATAGCTTTCATAGGAATATTTAGCTTTGTCATCAGTAACAGGAATGTTTAATCTGATAAGATCATCTAAGATTATTTCTCTGTCAAATGTCGCAGAGCCCTCCATCCTTTGCTGGCCGACACTTTTCGTCAACTGGCGAACTTCACTCAACCCTCTCTCAAAACCTTCATGATCCACAGTCAGGCTGTAGACTTCGGCTAGTTCTTCTATCTGATCAATGTGGAGGCCATACGTATCATACAGCTTTAATGCTACATGGCCAGGAAGTTTACAGTCATGTTCCTTCCATTCCTGTATATGCGGTAATATCTCCTTGACACCCTCAATGATACCAGGAGCATGTAGATCAGAGAGTATCTTTAGTTCTGGCCGTCCCAGGAGAAGGTCTGTCCATTCTCTGAAATCAAGATTCTTAGTTCTCTTGTGATATTCTTGATATAATTCTTCCATATCAAGTATTATCTAATATCTAAATTACAGGAAGTGTTTGACCCAATGACAAAGGATGGCTTCCATACATCTATACTTGATATAATTCTCCCACATTCAGTACTATCTATTGTAATCATGACTTCTAAATTGAATCTAGTTATATTAACTGATAGATGCTGGCTGGCATATATACATGCCTGAATGCCAGAAAGCATCTATACATGCCATGACAATGGAGGCTCTTCTCTGTTTTGCACACTAAATGAGCAAGGAATTTTATGGCCCCAGCAGCACAAGCCCTCTAAAGTCAACCTATACCCTTGTATTTCAATACTGTTGTTGAAACAATTAAATGCCAGTCCAGAATCAATGACAACAGGAAAAAACATTTTCCCCACACTTCTAATTTTCATCTCATACAGTGGCAAGTTTGTGCCAAATATCTGTTAGCACCATTAGGTTACAAATATGTTTTATATGTCAACACAATAATAAGAAATATCTAATCCTCTTAGAAAGTAACCAAAATTTAAGGCCTCTTTTATCATTTTTGTGTTAAAAATGCAATAAATTTTGAAAATTATAAATTTTACTAATGTTATTCATGCCAAATATGTAAATAGGGCAAAGGGAAAAATATGCCTAATTACAAGCCTAAAATTTCCAATGGATAGTAAAATATAATTCTGTTGGTAATTTCCAATGGATAGTAAAATATAATTCTGTAGGTAATTTCCAATGGATAGTAAAATATAATTCAGTAGGTAATTTCCAATGGATAGTAAAATATAATTCTATGTACATACCAAAAAAAATATTGTATACATTGTTAATTTGGTACATTTCTTTAGAAGCAAAATAATTTTGATTATATTATAAATTCCTCAACCTAGATAACAAGAAAAATCAAGAAATTCATACACAACCTGCTAACTTTCTTCTGAAGTTCTGAAAACAATTCTTCTTCGTGCTTCAGGATCAACCGAATTCTTCCTAGTTGATCACATAATTCTGGATAGGCATCACTGAGTGTTTCTGCCACAATCTCAGTCAAACGATAGAGATTTTCATCCTCTCTCTTGAAACCAAATTGCTCCTCTCCAATTGTAATGGCCCGTCTCATGACACGTCGTAATTTGTGGCTGAAACAACCATGCAGTTTTATTTCATATGTACATGTTTTTTGTATGTACACATGTATTTATATGTATGCATGTAGGTATGTGATCACAAAAAATTAGAAACCCCTTCAAGACATCATCATTTGAATATTACACATACAGTAGATTCTGTTTCCTGGTAGACATGCTTCTATAGTACTCAGGCTGTTAACTGTACACCCTTAAATCATTTATATCATCATGAAATACATTTATACAAAAGGTATCTGTGATAACAGGATTCTCTTACCAACATCCACATATGTAAACATAACATATTTCAGGTACATACGTTTAGTTGTCTAGCTCCTCACCTGTCTTCCGGAAACATACCATCCGCTAGTGCTACAGTGAACATTCTGGTATGATCAGCCAATATTCTGTAAGCTGTATCAATACACAGGCCCTCCTTCTCAAAATATCCCTTATATTCTCTTCTTCCACTCAACTGTCAACAACCAAGGACATGCAAATTTATATAAACATGATCTGTTCTCTATATACTGATTATGCATGCAGCCCTAGAGCAAACAAGGCATTTGATAATATCTTGATATTTGATAATAACTACAACCTTTCAACATTTTCATTAAGGCAATTTTCAACTCATTAGAGCTTAATAGTAATAGAGACAATATCAACAAATTAATCATCTTTTTTCATAAAAAAAAGAAATGACAGAACCAGCATCCACCTTTTCCACTGCAGCAAATATAGGCATGAAGAGGTCAGTGTCGTAGTTTGATGACCTGTCGTTCAGCACTGCTGTAATGCGTTCCAGACCCATCCCTGTGTCCACATGCTGGGTATTCAGTGTCTTAAGATTTCCATCCTTTAACCTAAAAAATTTAAGTATATGGACCCACAATTACTTATAAACCTGATGCTAAAGTAATTTATACATACTATATATACATATATATATATATATATATAGATATATATATATATATATATATACATATATATATATATATTATATATATAATATATATATGTATATATATTATATATATAATATATATATGTATATATATGTATATATAAAATATATATATATGTATATATATAATATATATATATATATATGTATATATATAATATATATATATATATGTATATATATAATATATATATGTATATATATAATATATATATGTATATGTATAATATATATATGTATATGTATAATATATATAAGTATATGTATAATATATATATGTATATGTGTAATATATATATGTATATGTGTAATATATATATGTATATGTGTAATATATATATGTATATGTGTAATATATATATGTATGTATGTATATATATATATATATATATATATATATATATATATATATATATATATACATATATATATACATATATATATTATATATATAATATATATATGTATATATATGTATATATATAATATATATATTATATATATATACATACATATATTATATATATACATACATATATTATATATATACATATATATATTATATATATACATATATATACATTTATATATTATATTGTTGGCTGTCTAAACACTTCTAACCTTTTATATCTCTAGACTTCTTAATACCTTAACCCCTTTCATGAATACTCACTTTACAGACATGTACAAATTACCTTTCATACTGAATGAATACCAAATTCCACAACTCAATCACATCTTCCACACCAAGGTTAACTCTTTCACTAGCTTCAGCACGTCCTAAACGGTCATAATGGATCTCGGTGCACGGTCCGCACGGTCCATGAGATCCCATTTCCCAGAAGTTGTCCTTCATGCCAAACGGGATAATTCTGTTATCAGGAACACTGAAAAATATCAAATGTATTATATCATTTTGAGAATACACAATAGTCATAATACATCAAGATCATTCTGAGATTTAAAGATCACTGTTGTTCTGAAATCACAGCAAAATAATGTAAAAAGTTTGTATAACCAAATTTTTTCAGTTCTCAGAAGTAGATGATAAATGTAATTAAATTCTCAAATTTTGATTAGATTTCCAAATTTCTTATTCAAATAATTATTTTAACTGCTTTAAGAATCAAGAAATTCAATATTCATACCAGAAAGTATTTGTAGTAGGTAATTCTTCTACTACAAAATACTTGCTACAACAAAAGCTCTCAAGTCCTTTTCTTACAAACATTAAATTTCCTAAGCCAAAACATAAGAAAATCCCAAAGGTATGGATGTGGAGTTAAAACATCCTACATTAATCAGATAAGCTGTATAAAAAAGTGAATCCTATCAAACCAAAGAATGAAAAAGAAAATCTCCATACTTAATCCTAGAAAAAAAAACATGAAACAAAATCAGCTCCGAGTCTTCTGCAATCAATTACACTTCTTACCCTATTGCCCTCCATATGTCCCTAACTTCAAGGTCTGCCTCCAGCCCTGCCTTGTCATTTCCACCAAAGTAAGTAACATAAAGACGGTCGGGAGGTAATCTGTACACATCTGTTAGGAGATTCCATGCCATTGTGCAAGCCTCTCTCTGTGAACAATATATAGTATATATATTAAAATAATACATACATTAAAATAATAAATTTAGAGGATTTGAAATGTTCCTATAATCCATAGTGTTGATACCAGGCCATGTGGTCTATAAAAAGAGTATATCAATCCTCGAAACATGAGTTCAAAATAATGAAAATTTTGAATAAAATATTCAAGAGAATATTACAGTTACCAAAACATTTATACAGTTATCAGTTCACATGATTCTAAGCACACAAGCTGACAAAGAACCTACTTTAAAGTAGTCTCCAAAGGACCAGTTTCCGAGCATTTCGAAGAATGTGTGATGATAGGTATCAGTACCCACATCAGCCAAGTCATTGTGTTTACCCCCAACACGGATACACTTCTGGCTGTTCGTGGCTCGAGGGCAAGGGGGTTGCTGATATCCAAGGAAAACTGGCTTGAACTGCAAAATAGCAGTGCTTGTTTAAATTCCTCCCTCAGTGTCTTACCAAACTAGATAATATAAAGACCATGAAAGTGTTCACTCATAAAAAATGTGTAAAGACTATTATCATCCACTGTTTAAATACAATTTTTTTTCTTTTCATCTTTTTCACTTACAGATCATATCTAAAATCTTAACTTGTAAAGTATCAGTCACTTTTACAGTCAAAGACTTGGAAAAGCCACATGAAACAAAAATAAGGATTATCAATCTTTCAACTCGAAGTGATAAAATATATTACTTTTTTATTTGGTTATTCATAAAACTAAAAATTTTGAACTAGAATCAGAAAATGTGGAATGTAATTGCGATCCTTGTGAACTTCTATATATATATTGTTAGTTTTAGACTTGTGAAATCTTTTTCCTTAAAAGGAGTGTCTCTGATCAAAAGGAAACCTTATCATGGATGTGAAATATTTTTCAAGAAAAACCTTCATCATATTGTACTCTACTTCTATCATTTACTCCTGATCTCTAATATCGCATTATAAGAGGAAACTTGTAAATACAAAATTCTTACCTGATTCATACCAGCATTAACAAAGGCCAAACTTGGGTCATTCCATGGAATGACTGGGCTTGACCTAATGTGCTGGTGGCCATTGCTCTTAAAGAACTCTGTAAAAGTGTTCCTTACAATCGATGATGGCCAGTGATTCCTATGGATTTTGCACACCCCATGCCAAGCCAGAGAGGACGTGGTCTTAAGAAGGTTAAGGTTCTTGATGATGTGCTGCATTGGCCAGAGTGTTTTACTGTGGATACAGAACTCTTAGTAATGGATTTCCAATATATATAATTTACATGTTTGTACTATTTTACTTGTAAATACAGTAGAGCAAATCCAGATGTTGAATATCTTAATTGCACAAACTGATCAATCTGAAATAATCCAAGAGCTGTCTCTCCATATAAAATCTTTTCATTCACCAAATCATCTACTATTTCTTAAAGATCATTCATTTGGAGCCCTTCCCCTATTTTGCTATTGTAGTGATTTTTTGGTTAAATAATGTGAGCTCAATGTAGAATAGCTATGTAAAGTACATGTTTTATCTTTGCCATATTTTTCTACAAACACTTATTAACCCATTGCTGCTGGGGGATGACATGTAGCACATGCCATGCCCACTGAGAGTTTAGTTGCTTATATACAGAGATGGAGTCTATTACTATTTCACCTATTTACCCTTTTCCTTGATTTTTGAAAATATTCTCATCTATCTTCTATTGCTATTGTAAAATTAGTAACATCATAATAAGATTAATGTCTGACAATAATAACAGCATAAATATTAATAGTAATAGTTTAGAAAAAAAAAATCCTGAAAACTCATGGAATGGGGAAATCAGGTTAAATCAAGAGGTATACTAATTGACTTCTTGGTGGCTATGCACTTGTGGAGCCATCTATGTGTAAAACACATTCACGAAACAAATTACCTGGCAGAATTGGATTAAATTCAAATAATCAACTCCAAAGCTTCAACTTTTAAATAATTTATAAAATATCAATGTGTATTTTTGGTCATCTTGTATACCATTATTCCAATAAAAATGTAAATGTCTATATATAAAATTCAAGGTATGAAGAGCATCTTTTGCTGTTTGACAAATTCATTTACCTTCAGTGGTTTATGATTTGGTTACAATGACTGTGAAATCCAGAAAACCTCATGTGAAATACTGAAAACCCAGTCTTCATGAGATGTCTGATTGAACCCCTAAAATCTGGGTGATGTGACCATCACAACATGATAAAATTTGGCTTGAGGGCTGGGTGATGTGAACATGCTATCATGGAAAAATTTGGCTAAGGGCCAGGGTGACAGGAATTATTTTTAGAGGGTGATGACTGAGGGGGCATTTAAGAAAGGGCTCTTGCATTATTCCTATCGGTAAACAGTTGTGAAATGTACCCTCTATGAGCCATGACTGCCAGAGAACCTATTTCCATAATCAGGACTCTTATTTTTTCAAACCGTGAACTGTGGTACAGGTTGTATTACAAAAAACTGAATAGTACAATAAAATTTCTAAATGATACAAAAAGCAAATTGTTACTCATTGTTATTACTATTAAACTGTGAGAAATAATATGGAGTCAGTGCAAGGAAAACAGTGCTGTACACAGATCACAATCTGCATACAGCACATCAAATTACTAATATAGACATTGGAAAATGGCAATAAAGTAAAAAGGAGATAACACCATTGCCAAAGGGAGGGGGGAGGGTCATGACACCACACGAGTATTCATGTGCATCTTGTCTTCAAGCCACACACCAATGAGAGTGGTTCCTCTAAGTAAGCCTAATGCCCGGATTTTGGGCCAAGTGTGGGCAGTGAAGCACCTAGATCCAAAGGGTTAATACTACGTTTTTCAAACTACTCTAAATCTCCTATCCCACAGGTATTGCTTTAAAAGAAGCCGCCCCATTTAAACAACTATTGCATTTGAAGTCTATTAACAAAGCTGGTAGAATAGACATCACCTTTACTTATCTGCTTTTTGTTTTTACTTGAGGGTTTAGGGAACGAATTACTGTCTAATAAGTATTGTTGTCATTTTCAAATATCACCAACCTGTCAGTTACCAAAAAATTATGGCCACCAACCAATCTACCCCAGTATCCTTTTTAGTCTTCAACAGGCCAAACTCATAACACCATGATACATTTCCAACTGAGATAATGATTAACCATCACTCCAGTATGTAACTCAACTTGATATTTACATTCTAGCCTCTTGAAGATTAGACTTCGTGTCACTCTTTTGGCTTTATACAGAAACTAAAACCCACTTGAGAATCTGCTTTGATTGCAAACATTGTTTATAAAACAATGGAGCACCTCAAAATGTATATTTATAAAACAATGGAGCTCCTCAAAATATTTATATTAATGAAAATAAAGTTTCCAAACTTTCAATCTCAAAATGTTTAAAAAACAAGCAACTTCTGCCGGTAAAGACCAAGCCAATGTGCTTTTCTTTCTTTTTTTTTGTTGCATTTGAAGTACATAGAGCATTTTTCACAATATTCAAAACAAGCTTTTATATATAAAAAAAAGATCCCAGTTTAACTAGAAAATGAAATTATAAAAATATAGCTTTTACACCAAAATCCAGAATATTTAGGTATTCCTTTCCTACTGTAGCTGCATTTGACTTCACTTTTTTCCATGCAACAATTTCTGTATTCATCATTTTGCAGAAAATATCATTTTTCTAATTTGTTGCTACATCTTGTTCACTTTCAGATATCATATGACAATATCATAATGTCCACAATACCTATCTACAGGTATGTATCAAAAGACCACAAAAGACAGTATATCTCAATGTTTATTCTGATACTCTGCAATTTTCCTTGTACATTTGGAAATAGCTGTCTTTAAGACTTTACAGATGGGTCTGTTATAGACATAATAATCTGCTGGGTATATGGCAGAGTTGCCCGGCTCTCAAGCACACCTAAGAATAACTTGCCAGCAAATCTCATAAAAAACAAAAAAACGGAAAAAAAAAAATCCAATACACCCATCTAACTTAGTAGATAGCAAGCAGCTTTTAGTCAATATGAAAGTAATCAGCACTTGGATATCTTCATCTACTATATAATATTTTCCTTTATCATTATAAGGTGAAGGGGATAATGCAAGTCTAACGAAGAGAATCCTAATAAAATCTACAATAAACACTATATCAAACCAATGTGCTATCCTATACAAGTGCTCCTCAATCTAAGAATGAAATAAAACACAAGATTTTCCTAATGCTGAATGCTTTGACACAGACTCTTGCTATCTTAAGCTAATATGCAACATATAAAAACAAATTGACAGTTATCTTACATTTGCATTTAATGCAATAGAGGAACTAAACAATTTCTGCCCATGTTTTTCTTTCTTTCTCTTGACTGAAAATTATGATACCTTGAGTGCCATATTATGAAAGAAGACCATTTTGAAAAAAAATAAAAAATAATATTCTTTAAAAATCAAGACTACCAACAGATATGTGCTATAAAAAATAATGAAATACTCTCAACCTAAAGTATACATTAGGCTTCATATACATAGAATGTTACATCAGTCATACTGGTCAACATGATCAACTGGACTCATATTTGTAAAACAAAATAGAAGTGCAATAAAAATTAATTCACAAAATCATAAAACTTGAAACAAATGAAAAACTCATATACTATTAATTTTCAGTAACTACCAAAATGACAATTTAAAAAATACTTCCTTCTGAACAATGTATTCAATTTTCTATTACCGTTTGTTACCAAAGAAAATTCCAATATTTGGTATGAACGTGATATAGAGAGTATTTCCCTTAAACAAAAATATTTCATTAACACCAACAGTTTTATATCTGTTAAGAATTAATTCAATAATGGCACAAAAACACACAATTCAAAGAGAAATTTACATAAATTGTCATTGGAGATATACATCTATAGCAATAAAAAAAGACAAAAAGAAAAGAAATATCAACAGCCTCATCTGCCCAATTTATTTAATGTACTCTTACATTCCACACTCAATTCACACTCTGCATTTCTCAACTTGATAAAGGAGGGGAAAGGGCCATATGCTCTTTGGAATTAAAATTAAAAACTACATCTGTAGCATAGTTACAGAATAAACTCCTTCGTCTAAAAACATCCTTTACAGCAAAAGTACTATGTAAAAACAAGTAATTCAACTTCACTGCCTCTTCATGTGTGCCATGAAACAGGTACAATTAAGAATATTTTTCAAGCCTTTCAAAATGAAAACTCAAAACAAAAATTCCATAAAAAAATAAGCTTTGAGGCATCTGCTACAAAATTTGCCGAGGACTGAATCCATGTGAATAGAGGACATCAAAATACAGTAAGGCATTCCACAAAACTATATACCAAAATTCCAGTGATTTTTTTCCTTCTTTCTTTTTGGAGGAGTGAGGTGGGGTGGGGGGTGGGGGGGATATTTTCTGACAAAATAACTGCAGTCCTCTCTCTTCAAGTTTTAACGTCTTAAGAGTTCATCCCCATCAACCATAACAACGGGCTATAGATTATCACCAAGTTATATTTGTAATACACTGGATACCACTCAGTACTTTATAATTCTTAAAGAGTCAAGTTTAACTAACATGAATGTCACTGTAATATCTAACTAGGACTCACCAAGTCATTTGGAAAACATTTTGTGCCAAGACTGACTAACAAGGCAAAATAAATTATAAAATATACGATTAGTTAACAACGTGTCCATGATTATAGCAATGTTTTTATCTCAATGATAACATCTATTTCTCCATTATCGCAGATACAACACAGAACATTCACAGACACTGGTTAATTGAGATTGCATATGAAAAAGCTTTTATCAACTTTCACACACAATCCAGCACATTCCTCATAAAACCTTTGCTAAAAATATAAGTTTTACTTGGTTTCATATTTTGATGTGACATGTAACTATCACCTACAGTATTTCAATTTCATGAATACTTTGCTATAATGAGCACTAATAATGCATAAGCATAACATGGAAAACCAGTGGAGTACAATTAACTTTCATGTTATTTCAGAAGATTCAGTTCACCTACAAACAACCTTTGAGAGAGAGGTTTAAAGCCTGGACATATGCCTCATGCAACTGTCGGACAAAATCGTCTTTCTTGAGGAGCAGTGTGAATGCCTGTACTAACTGCTCCTGTGTAAGAGGTGTCACATGCGAGGAACCTCCGAGCAGCCCATCATGTAGAGACTCTTGAGACCCATTTAGCGGCCTCATATCCATGGCTGCTGCTGTGCCAGGAGTCAAGAGCCCAGGGAAAGTGCGCGGACAAGAAGTTTCTATTGGAGGTGTGCCATGAATAACTGGGTCTGATGTTCGTGAACTAGTGAACACCTGCGGAGAGAGCAATGAAGGCTCTGACTGTGGTAAATGCTGGTTGTAGGCTTGTTGCTGCTGCGGCTGCTGTTGCTGTGGCTGTTGCTGTTGCTGTTTTTGTTGTTGTCCTAGTTGACTTCCATCATCCTCTTTTACCTGATTTGACATTCTTAAATTATCTTTGAATCGCCCTTCAAGTTCCTGTAATGAAATTGGTGCTCCTCCAGGGACACTTGAAGACATTGCAGGTGGGTGGGGCTGTGGAGCCGAGCCTGGAATTGGAATTGGGTTTGTCACACCTTGCTGGCCTTGTACAGGTGCCCCTGCTGGCAGCTGTACCATAGCTTGCCCTCCAACTGCAGCAGCTCCTTGGAATAATTTTTGAAGTACTGGGAGTGGTGCATTTGATGGGTTGGCTGTTGATGAAACTGGAGGTCCAGAACTAGACGGTGAAGGTAAACCAGTGCCTAAGCCTCCCATTCCTCCTCCTGCCTGTGCCCCAGAAACTTTTGCAAAGAAATCTGCTACAGTGTTCTGCTCACCAGCTGTAACTCTTAGTGGTGCTGGCTTTACTAAGTCATTATTAACACTTGTTGTTGTGGTAACAATACTGCGGGGTTCATTACGCTTGCTCTCATACTCGCCATGTGCTCGGGAGAGCATACTGAGTATGTCTCCACCAGGTGCCCCAGCAACTGCTATGGCAGGATCATCTAGAATGTTAGGAGCTGGCTGTGGAGCTGCAGGAAGATCATTCTTCATGTGTTCCTGTATTGCAGTTGCTATGCGTTGGACATCTTCCGTTTCTGAAAACCATATTCCGTAAATGACCCCTTTGGCACTTCTGAAGAGTAGGTATGGTGGTTTAACTTGAATATCACAGGCAGATGTAAGAGGCTCAATGAAGTTTGACTTGTTTAGCCGGTTGATGATCGTAACCATGTGATGTGGCGGAGCAACCCTTGAATATACCATAAGCGTGCCTTCTACCTCCGTCTTGGCCCAAGACTCGCCACCCTGCTCGTATGTGTACAGTGCTGTGCGATTGGCAGAATCCACAATATGGGAGACATGAGGATCAATTCTTCGCACAGAGTTGAGGCGGATAGTATCCCGTGTCTGCTCCATACCTGCGGAAATAAGGGAAAACTCAATGGAAGAGAAAGTGTTCTTGACATACTTATGAAAATTTTAAAATCCAAATGACTTGGTAAATACCTATAAAAAAATAATGAGTTCTCCCCACATTCCACTAAGTATAGACCAGAACAAACCTTTAAATCTTTTCTCCGTATTACCCATTCACAAAAAAACATACACACTTCTACGGACATTCATTTAAACACAAGCATAAAAACACACAGACACAGACACAGACACAGACAGACAGACAAACAGACATACACACACACAAACACACACACACACACACACACACACACACACACACACACACACACACACACACACACACACACACACACACACACACACACACACACACACACACACACGTGTGTGTACATATATAAATGATAGCACACATACATTCATAAACACAAACATGCACATACACACCAAGCCACATATTCAAATTGAAAATGTTAACAAAATCAATTTAATCAATGAATAAAGGTTTCAGTACTTGGGGACTTCAGACAGAGCATGGATATAATGACTTTTCCAAAACCTTACATGGTTTTACAGGCCTCTGTTTTATTGCATACACATTAAAAATATATAAATTATGATTTACAAATACTAAATATCCCTAACATGCTATACTTCTGATACTACAACCTGTAAAATATATATATATAATGCAAGCTAGAGTCTATATTGCAACAAAATCAACTGAAATTTTATAATGGGACACACATAAACCAAAACAGACAAGAGAGAAAATGGCTATACAACTATTATTTTTTCAAAAGGTTATTAATTTCAGAAAATATCTTAAAACTAATACTATGTAAAGGAGTACATGTTCAAAAGTAAAAGAGTTGTTTGTCAATCTTACCCTGACTTTTTAGCCTTGGCACAAATACTGTTGTAGCTACAAAGAAAACTATGTGCAAATAATACTGATGCCCCCTTACTGTTTATATTCACTGATGGCTGATCTCTATCCCCTAAAAATATTTACAGCAAAATCATCTTTATAAATCTAATTCATTTTTCTGTGGCCAACAGCCCAGATCAATGTAACTCAATTTTCAACTTAGAATGTTCAATTTTGAAATGAAATAAACAGCTTTACTTCACAGAATTTGTGGAGGAAGCATAATGAAGATACCATTCAATATTTTCCAACTTAAACTTACAATTCACAAATCAATTGTACTATGCACTATAAACATGATAAGTAACCAACAATTTATTCTATACAACATATATGCTAAGTAGATGTCATTAGAATAAATGGTATAGGTTGAAGACATCAACACACGTATATAGAGTGGGATAGAACATAGTTTAAGCTGCAGCGATCTCATATTTACCACTAAATGATGAAAATATAATATGCTCTCGCCTTTCAAATTCTAAGTCCATCAGCTTGTTTACCTTGGGAAGAAAAACACAACACTGAATTCTGGTGTGTCAGCCCATAGAATTTCAAAGATGGTGGTTACATCTATAGTTTCAAGAATTAATTTTAAGCATTTCTTGTGCTAGTTTTATACATTTTTTTATCTTTATTCTTCTTATTTAAGCCTGTT
>NC_091557.1:6904381-6906881 GCF_042767895.1 Penaeus vannamei | reverse complement strand
CTCATTTTATTTTTCAGTCAAGAAAGCTTATCACCGGGTGTCACTGAAAGTCCACCCTGACAGAGTGAGTGACGATGATAAGCAAGAAGCAACACAGAAGTTCCAAACTTTAGGCAAAGTCTACTCCATCCTCTCCGACAAGGATCGACGAGCTGTGTATGATGAGACAGGTATGTTATGTATGAAGGAAATATGCTTGCTAACATGATGTGTAGCATATGTCTTTTTTATCCTTTATTTTTTGCCATGTGTGTTCTTTGTTCTTATTGTAGGTATTAAAATTATCTTATGAATCTTGAGACTCCTCTGAATCCTCTTACTATGGTTTTTAAGCTGTAGACTAATTTGCAACTAATCTTATATATTTTATGATCTGTTCCTGAATATGGAAAAAATATTGCAGGAGAAGTCGATGATGAGAACCTGGCCCCTGATGACCGTGACTGGGACCAGTATTGGAGACTTCTCTTCAAAAAGATCACTGTGGATGATATCAAGAACTTTGAAGAGTCTTATAAGGGTATGCATAAAGGGTGACCCATCTATCAGTGGATTCCCTTCAATGTTATTTTAGATGCTTAAATTATAAGAGATATAGTGTATTAAATATGATAATGTCCTCGTGTCCTTAAATCAAAATATGTAAAAAGAAAAAGAAAAAAAATCTTTAGTTGAATTAATTTTCATAGTAAAGATTGATATGAAGTATCATGTTAAAAAACAGTTGTATGATAATATCTTGTATTATCATATTTAAAGATGCTACCGTATTATGGAAAAGTAGACCATGATAAAGGATAATGACCTTTAAAGGAACCTAAATGAGACTTGGTTATTTTGAATTGATTTGAATTGAATTTCTTGGAGGGGAAAAAAAAATCTTATTATCCTTGTTAATGTTACTATTTTTGTTGCTGTTATTATTGTCATTATCATTATGAGTATTATTATGAATATTATTGTTCTGGTTACTATTATTGTTATTTTTATTATTACTATCATCATTCCTTGGTAACTAAGGGCTTGCAGGACCATCAATGTAAAAAGAGAACAGTGTACCCCAGTGAAGATACCCCTATTTGAGGTAGATTTAGCTGAGACAGGGATTGGGCTGCCTTTCTCCTTATTTTTGTTTATGATAACCTTAAACTTACCTAATTGAAGAATGTGACAACATTAACACATTATAATGTAAAAGATAGAAAATAATTAAAGGTATGCAAAGATATCTTTGAATTCTGGCATTATTGCATCATAAATAACATTATTGGCAAAGGTATATGCTTTGCAACAGTCAACGTCATCATTTATTGATGTGCTGTATGAACCAGTGTGGTTACTTAGATTGTTAAATTTAATGTTGTTATTATCTCTAAGAGGAAGCACTTTTCTCCCTATCAGATTTGTCATTTGCAAAGCAGACTTGTTTAAACAGGAATGCTCCTATTTATCAAATGGGAAGTAAACAATT
Source organism: Penaeus vannamei (assembly GCF_042767895.1). Lineage (NCBI taxonomy): Eukaryota > Metazoa > Arthropoda > Malacostraca > Decapoda > Penaeidae > Penaeus > Penaeus vannamei. The sequence continues at coordinate 6,905,410 of NC_091557.1, read as the reverse complement.
TCTGGAAACTTCTTAATTTGCATTCATAGTCTTTAACCCCCCCCCCCCCCCCAATCCCATGTCCATTGTTATTATAGGGGGGGAGGGGCATAAGAGATGGGAACTGAGGCCCATTGTTAGGGATTTCCCCTACCTTGGGCCTCACTCGTTAACTTTTCTATTCTCCCTCTTACCTTTACCCTCTCTTCTCCAATCTCCTCTTCTGTCCACATCCTAAGGTGTAAGACCTGTGCTGAAAAAATGAAATGTTGGTTTTGTGTCAGTCGTGAAGGGCCTCTTAAGGGGCCATAGGCATGTTATTCCCTCAGTTAAACATGTAGCCCTTACCCTTCATGGGGTTCCTGAGAGATAAACTGGTTCTCTTCACTGTATATATCAGGCTCACCATGGCCAATAATGAAGATTTTGTACCTTTATTAGGGGCACTGAGCTCTGCCCCTTCATCAGCTAGCTTATCAAAAATTTACTTTTTACGATTCCCGATCCCTGCCTCTCCTTTGCTTGTTGTCAGCTTGATCCATTCCAAATCATCCACCCAGGCCATTACCCAATCTTCAGAAGACATCCCTTTCTCTCCCAGTATCCAATTCATCTCCTTCTCCTGCACAGTCTTATTCATTTTCTAACCCCTCTTTTCATATTATTACTCTTCGTCCTTCTTGTCCTCCCTATAGTACTACCTCACTCTGCAGCGCTATCACTTACTTCTGTCCTTGTCTTTCTGCTACTTCCACTGTTACAAACCATTTGTCTACTTTTTTAGTCCAGCCAGGTGGGATCAGTTCTTTGTGATTCCCCTTACAGCCCTTTACCCTGACAATATTCACCTCTATCAACAATGTCTCCAAAAACGAGTTGGTTAAGTTTCCTTCTGCAGCCATCCCAAGTTTTCACACCATGTGATTGTTACATCTGAATCCTCATCTTGTGCATTATCTACCCTTACTGACTCCACTACTAAACCTATTCCTGCCCTACCTAGTTCTTCCCTTAATACTTGTTCTGGAACTGTTTTCTTTTCCCCGGCTG